>NC_057805.1:56327906-56599877 GCF_018294505.1 Triticum aestivum
TCCCACCTTTGGGGACGAAACGATATCCATTGCCTCTTATTGCTTTCAAATTTGTTCTCGTGTCAAAACATTGAGATGCCTGGTTTTTACATTCTAGCAAATCCAAAACTCGTCTGAAATTCATGAAACTTGGCATGCTATCATGGAGCGGCATCAACATGCCGTGGTACAAATTTTGTTCCATTTGGGGCAGGTTTGGGTATATGCTTCTCTCAAACCGGAGCTTCTCACAACAAGCACGATGGTTTTCGGTAGGGACCGTCCCACCTTTGGGGACGAAATGATATCCATTGCCTCTTATTGCTTTCAAATTTGTTCTCGTGTCAGCATAGAACAACAGGAGTGTTGTGTGATTTTTGTGATTTTTCGGGGTTCGTTTGGACATTTTTATGCATTAACTGAGTTTTCAATGCATTTATGTGCATAATTCAAATTTGTACTACATGCACATGCTCCAGTGCATATAAATTGGTTGAAAAATCAAATCAGTGTCCTTGGGTGCATGCTTAGGTCCCATGCAAGAAATGGGAATGAATTTCAAACACCAGGGCACCGTTGATTGCCGGCAAAACATTGAGATGCCTGGTTTTTACATTCAAGCAAATCCAAAACTCGTCTGAAATTCATGAAACTTGGCATGCTATCATGGAGCGGCATCAACATGCCGTGGTACAAAATTTGTCCCATTTGGGGCAGGTTTGGGTATATGCTTCTCTCGTACCGGAGCTTCTAACAACAAGCACGATGGTTGTCGGTAGGGACCGTCCCACCTTTGGGGACGAAACGATATCCATTGCCTCTTATTGCTTTCAAATTTGTTCTCGTGTCAACATAGAACAACAGGAGTGTTGTGTGAATTTTTGTGATTTTTCGGGGTTCGTTTGGACATTTTTATGCATTAACTGAGCTTTCAATGCATTTATGTGCATAATTCAAATTTGAACTACATGCACATGCTCCAGTGCATATAAATTGGTTGAAAAATCAAATCAGTGTCCTTGGGTGCATGCTTAGGTCCCATGCAAGAAATGGAAATGAATTTCAAACACCAGGGCACCGTTGATTGCCGGAAAAACATTGAGATGCCTGGTTTTTAAATTCTGGTAAATCCAAAACTCGTCTGAAATTCAAGAAACTTGGCATGCTATCATGGAGCGGCATCAACATGCCGTGGTACAAATTTTGTCCCATTTGGGGCAGGTTTGGGTATATGCTTCTCTCGAACCGGAGCTTCTCACAACAAGCACGATGGTTTTCGGTAGGGACCGTCCCACCTTTGGGGACGAAACGATATCCATTGCCTCTTATTGCTTTCAAATTTTTTCTGATGTCAACATAGAACAACAGGAGTGTTGTGTGAATTTTTGTGATTTTTCTGGGGTTCGTTTGGACATTTTTATGCATTAACTGAGTTTTCAATGCATTTATGTGCATAATTCAAATTTGAACTACATGCACATGCTCCAGTGCATATAAATTGGTTGGAAAATCAAATCAGTGTCCTTGGGTGCATGCTTAGGTCCCATGCAAGAAATGGGAATGAATTTCAAACACCAGGGCACCGTTGATTGCCGGCAAAACATTGAGATGCCTGGTTTTTACATTCTAGTAAATCCAAAACTCGTCTGAAATACATGAAACTTGGCATGCTATCATGGAGCGGAATCAACATGCCGTCGTACAAATTTTGCCCCATTTGGGGCAGGTTTGGGTATATGCTTCTCTCAAACCGGAGCTTCTCACAACAAGCATGATGGTTTTCGGTAGGGACCGTCCCACCTTTGGGGACGAAACGATATCCATTGCCTCTTATTGCTTTCAAATTTGTTCTCGTGTCAACATAGAACAACAGGAGTGTTGTGTGAATTTTTGTGATTTTTCTGGGTTCGTTTGGACATTTTATGCATTAACTGAGTTTTCAATGCATTTATGTGCATAATTCAAATTTGAACTACATGCACATGCTCCAGTGCATATAAACTGGTTGAAAAATCAAATCTGTGTCCTTGGGTGCATGCTTAGGTGCCATGCAAGAAATGGGAATGAATTTCAAACACCAGGGCACCGTTGATTGCCGGCAAAACATTGAGATGCCTGGTTTTTAAATTCTAGTAAATCCAAAACTCGTCTGAAATTCATGAAACTTGGCATGCTATCATGGAGCGGAATCAACATGCAGTGGTACAAATTTTGCCCCATTTGGGGCAGGTTTGGGTATATGCTTCTCACAAACCGGAGCTTCTCACAAACAAGCAGGATGGTTTTCGGTAGGGAACGTCCCACCTTTGGGGACGAAACGATATCCATTGCCTCTTATTGCTTTCAAATTTTTTCTCATGACAACATAGAACAACAGGAGTGTTGTGTCAATTTTTGTGATTTTTCTGGGTTCGTTTGGACATTTTTATGCATTAACTGAGTTTTCAATGCATTTATGTGCATAATTACAATTTGAACTACATGCACATGCTCCAGTGCATATAAATTGGTTGAAAAATCAAATATGTGTCCTTGGGTGCATGCTTAGGTCCCATGCAAGAAATGGGAATGAATTTCAAACACCAGGGCACCGTTGATTGCCGGCAAAACATCGAGATGCCTTGTTTTTAAATTCTAGTAAATCCAAAACTCGTCTGAAATTCATGAAACTTGGCATGCTATCATGGAGCGGCATCAATATGCCGTGGTAAAATTTTTATCCCATTTGGGGCAGGTTTGGGTATATGCTTCTCTCAAACCGGAGCTTCTCACAACAAGCATGATGGTTTTCGGTAGGGACCATCCCACCTTTGGGGACGAAACGATATCCATTGCCTCTTATTGCTTTCAAATTTTTTTTCTCGTGTCAACATAGAACAACAGGAGTGTTGTGTGAATTTTTGTGATTTTTCTGGGTTCGTTTGGACATTTTATGCATTAACTGAGTTTTCAATGCATTTATGTGCATAATTCAAATTTGAACTACATGCACATGCTCCAGTGCATATAAACTGGTTGAAAAATCAAATCTGTGTCCTTGGGTGCATGCTTAGGTGCCATGCAAGAAATGGGAATGAATTTGAAACACCAGGGCACCGTTGATTGCCAGCAAAACATTGAGATGCCTGGTTTTTAAATTCTAGTAAATCCAAAACTCGTCTGAAATTCATGAAACTTGGCATGCTATCATGGAACGGAATCAACATGCCGTGGTACAAATTTTGCCCCATTTGGGGCAGGTTTGGTTATATGCTTCTCACAAACCGGAGCTTCTCACAACAAGCAGGATGGTTTTCGGTAGGGAACGTCCCACCTTTGGGGACGAAACGATATCCATTGCCTCTTATTGCTTTCAAATTTTTTCTCATGACAACATAGAACAACAGGAGTGTTGTGTCAATTTTTGTGATTTTTCTGGGTTCGTTTGGACATTTTTATGCATTAACTGAGTTTTCAATGCATTTATGTGCATAATTACAATTTGAACTACATGCACATGCTCCAGTGCATATAAATTGGTTGAAAAATCAAATCTGTGTCCTTGGGTGCATGCTTAGGTCCCATGCAAGAAATGGGAATGAATTTCAAACACTAGGGCACGGTTGATTGCCGGCAAAACATTGAGATGCCGGTTTTTAAATTCTAGTAAATCCAAAACTCGTCTGAAATTAATGAAACTTGGCATGCTATCATGGAGCGGCATCAACATGCCGTGGTACAAATTTTGTCCCATTTGGGGCAGGTTTGGGTATTTGCTTCTCTCGAACCGGAGCTTCTCACAACAAGCACGATGGTTTTCGGCAGGGACCGTCCCACCTTTGGGGACGAAACGATATCCATTGCCTTTTATTGCTTTCAAATTTGTTCTCGTGTCAACATAGAACAACAGGAGTGTTTTGTGAATTTTTGTGATTTTTCGGGGTTCGTTTGGACATTTTTATGCATTAACTGAGTTTTCAATGCATTTATGTGCATAATTCAAATTTGAACTACATGCACATGCTCCAGTGCATATAAATTGGTTGAAAAATCAAATCAGTGTCCTTGGGTGCATGCTTAGGTCCCATGCAAGAAATGGGAATGAATTTCAAACACCAGGGCACCGTTGATTGCCGGCAAAACATTAAGATGCCTGGTTTTTGCATTCTAGTAAATCCAAAACTCGTCTGAAATTCATGAAACTTGGCATGCTATCATGGAGCGGCATCAACATGCCGTGGTACAAATTTTGTCCCATTTGGGGCAGGTTTTGGTATATGCTTCTCTCAAACCGGAGCTTCTCACAACAAGCATGATGGTTTTCGGTAGGGACCGTCCCACCTTTGGGGACGAAACGATATCCATTGCCTCTTATTGCTTTCAAATTTGTTCTCGTGTCAACATAGAACAACAGGAGTGTTGTGTGAGTTTTTGTGATTTTTCTGGGTTCGTTTGGACATTTTATGCATTAACTGAGTTTTCAATGCATTTATGTGCATAATTCAAATTTGAACTACATGCACATGCTCCAGTGCATATAAACTGGTTGAAAAATCAAATATGTGTCCTTGGGTGCATGCTTAGGTGCCATGCAAGAAATGGGAATGAATTTCAAACACCAGGGCACCGTTGATTGCCGGCAAAACATTGAGATGCCTGGTTTTTAAATTCTAGTAATTCCAAAACTCGTCTGAAATTCATGAAACTTGGCATGCTATCATGGAGCGGAATCAACATGCCGTGGTACAAATTTTGCCCCATTTGGGGCAGGTTTGGGTATATGCTTCTCACAAACCGGAGCTTCTCACAACAAGCAGGATGGTTTTCGGTAGGGAACGTCCCACCTTTGGGGACGAAACGATATCCATTGCCTCTTATTGCTTTCAAATTTTTTCTCATGACAACATAGAACAACAGGAGTGTTGTGTCAATTTTTGTGATTTTTCTGGGTTCGTTTGGACATTTTTATGCATTAACTGAGTTTTCAATGCATTTATGTGCATAATTACAATTTGAACTACATGCACATGCTCCAGTGCATATAAATTGGTTGAAAAATCAAATATGTGTTCTTGGGTGCATGCTTAGGTCCCATGCAAGAAATGGGAATGAATTTCAAACACCAGGGCACCGTTGATTGCCGGCAAAACATTGAGATGCCTGGTTTTTAAATTCTAGTAAATCCAAAACTCGTCTGAAATTCATGAAACTTGGCATGCTATCATGGAGCGGCATCAACATGCCGTGGTACAAATTTTGTCCCATTTGGGGCAGGTTTGGGTATATGCTTCTCTTGAACTGGAGCTTCTCACAACAAGCACGATGGTTTTCGGCAGGGACCGTCCCACCTTTGGGGACGAAACGATATCCATTGCCTCTTATTGCTTTCAAATTTGTTCTCGTGTCAACATAGAACAACAGGAGTGTTGTGTGAATTTTTGTGATTTTTCGGGGTTCGTTTGGACATTTTTATGCATTAACTGAGTTTTCAATGCATTTATGTGCATAATTAAAATTTGAACTACATGCACATGCTCCAGTGCATATAAATTGGTTGAAAAATCAAATCAGTGTCCTTGGGTGCATGCTTAGGTCCCATGCAAGAAATGGGAATGAATTTCAAACACCAGGGCACCGTTGATTGCCGGCAAAACATTGAGATGCCTGGTTTTTGCATTCTAGTAAATCCAAAACTCGTCTGAAATTCATGAAACTTGGCATGCTATCATGGAGCGGCATCAACATGCCGTGGTACAAATTTTGTCCCATTTGGGGCAGGTTTTGGTATATGCTTCTCTCAAACCGGAGCTTCTCACAACAAGCATGATGGTTTTCGGTAGGGACCGTCCCACCTTTGGGGACGAAACGATATCCATTGCCTCTTATTGCTTTCAAATTTGTTCTCGTGTCAACATAGAACAATAGGAGTGTTGTGTGAATTTTTGTGATTTTTCTGGGTTCGTTTGGACATTTTATGCATTAACTGAGTTTTCAATGCATTTATGTGCATAATTCAAATTTGAACTACATGCACATGCTCCAGTGCATATAAACTGGTTAATAAATCAAATCTGTGTCCTTGGGTGCATGCTTAGGTGCCATGCAAGAAATGGGAATGAATTTCATACACCAGGGCACCGTTGATTGCCGGCAAAACATTTAGATGCCTGGTTTTTAAATTCTAGTAATTCCAAAACTCGTCTGAAATTCATGAAACTTGGCATGCTATCATGGAGCGGAATCAACATGCCGTGGTACAAATTTTGCCCCATTTGGGGCAGGTTTGGGTATATGCGTCTCACAAACCGGAGCTTCTCACAACAAGCAGGATGGTTTTCGGTAGGGAACGTCCCACCTTTGGGGACGAAACGATATCCATTGCCTCTTATTGCTTTCAAATTTTTTCTCATGACAACATAGAACAACAGGCGTGTTGTGTCAATTTTTGTGATTTTTCTGGGTTCATTTGGACATTTTTATGCATTAACTGAGTTTTCAATGCATTTATGTGCATAATTACAATTTGAACTACATGCACATGCTCCAGTGCATATAAATTGGTTGAAAAATCAAATATGTGTCCTTGGGTGCATGCTTAGGTCCCATGCAAGAAATGGGAATGAATTTCAAACACCAGGGCACCGTTGATTGCCGGCAAAACATTGAGATGCCTGGTTTTTGAATTCTAGTAAATCCAAAACTCGTCTGAAATTCATGAAACTTGGCATGCTATCATGGAGCGGCATCAACATGCCGTGGTACAAATTTTGTCCCATTTGGGGCAGGTTTGGGTATATGCTTCTCTTGAACTGGAGCTTCTCACAACAAGCACGATGGTTTTCGGCAGGGACCGTCCCACCTTTGGGGACGAAACGATATCCATTGCCTCTTATTGCTTTCAAATTTGTTCTCGTGTCAACATAGAACAACAGGAGTGTTGTGTGAATTTTTGTGATTTTTCGGGGTTCGTTTGGACATTTTAATGCATTAACTGAGTTTTCAATGCATTTATGTGCATAATTCAAATTTGAACTACATGCACATGCTCCAATGCATATAAATTGGTTGAAAAATCAAATCTGTGTCCTTGGGTGCATGCTTAGGTCCCATGCAAGAAATGGGAATGAATTTCAAACACCAAGGCACCGTTGATTGCCGACAAAACATTGAGATGCCTGGTTTTTCCATTCTAGTAAATCCAAAACTCGTCTGAAATTCATGAAACTTGGCATGCTATCATGGAGCGGCATCAACATGCCGTGGTACAAATTTTTCCCCATTTGGGGCAGGTTAGGGTATATGCTTCTCACAAACCGGAGCTTCTCACAACAAGCATGATGGTTTTCGGTAGGGACCGTCCCACCTTTGGGGACGAAACGATATCCATTGCCTCTTATTGCTTTCAAATTTTTTCTCATGACAACATAGAACAACAGGAGTGTTGTGTCAACTATTGTGATTTTTCTGGGTTCGTTTGGACATTTTTATGCATTAACTGAGTTTTCAATGCATTTATGTGCATAATTACAATTTGAACTACATGCACATGCTCCAGTGCATATAAACTTGTTGAAAAATCAAATCTGTGTCCTTGGGTGCATGCTTAGGTCCCATGCAAGAAATGGGAATGAATTTCAAACACCAGGGCACCGTTGATTGCCGGCAAAACATTGAGATCCTGGTTTTTAAATTCTAGTAAATCCAAAACTCGTCTGAAATTCATGAAACTTGGCATGCTATCATGGAGCGGAATCAACATGCCGTGGTACAAATTTTGCCCCATTTGGGGCAGGTTTGGGTATATGCGTCTCACAAACCGGAGCTTCTCACAACAAGCAGGATGGTTTTCGGTAGGGAACGTCCCACCTTTGGGGACGAAATGATATCCATTGCCTCTTATTGCTTTCAAATTTTTTCTCATGACAACATAGAACAACAGGCGTGTTGTGTCAATTTTTGTGATTTTCGGGGTTCGTTTGGACATTTTTATGCATTAACTGAGTTTTCAATGCATTTATGTGCATAATTACAATTTGAACTACATGCACATGCTCCAGTGCATATAAATTGGTTGAAAAATCAAATATGTGTCCTTGGGTGCATGCTTAGGTCCCATGCAAGAAATGGGAATGAATTTCAAACACCAGGGCACCGTTGATTGCCGGCAAAACATTGAGATGCCTGGTTTTTAAATTCTAGTAAATCCAAAACTCGTCTGAAATTCATGAAACTTGGCATGCTATCATGGAGCGGCATCAACATGCCGTGGTACAAATTTTGTCCCATTTGGGGCAGGTTTGGGTATATGCTTCTCTTGAACTGGAGCTTCTCACAACAAGCACGATGGTTTTCGGCAGGGACTGTCCCACCTTTGGGGACGAAACGATATCCATTGCCTCTTATGGCTTTCAAATTTGTTCTCGTGTCAACATAGAACAACAGGAGTGTTGTGTGAATTTTTGTGATTTTTCGGGGTTCGTTTGGACATTTTAATGCATTAACTGAGTTTTCAATGCATTTATGTGCATAATTCAAATTTGAACTACATGCACATGCTCCAATGCATATAAATTGGTTGAAAAATCAAATCTGTGTCCTTGGGTGCATGCTTAGGTCCCATGCAAGAAATGGGAATGAATTTCAAACACCAAGGCACCGTTGATTGCCGGCAAAACATTGAGATGCCTGGTTTTTCCATTCTAGTAAATCCAAAACTCGTCTGAAATTCATGAAACTTGGCATGCTATCATGGAGCGGCATCAACATGCCGTGGTACAAATTTTTCCCCATTTGGGGCAGGTTAGGGTATATGCTTCTCACAAACCGGAGCTTCTCACAACAAGCAGGATGGTTTTCGGTAGGGAACGTCCCACCTTTGGGGACGAAACGATATCCATTGCCTCTTATTGCTTTCAAATTTTTTCTCATGACAACATAGAACAACAGGAGTGTTGTGTCAACTTTTGTGATTTTTCTGGGTTCGTTTGGACATTTTTATGCATTAACTGAGTTTTCAATGCATTTATGTGCATAATTACAATTTGAACTACATGCACATGCTCCAGTGCATATAAATTGGTTGAAAAATCAAATCTGTGTCCTTGGGTGCATGCTTAGGTCCCATGCAAGAAATGGGAATGAATTTCAAACACCAGGGCACCGTTGATTGCCGGCAAAACATTGAGATGCCTGGTTTTTAAATTCTAGTAAATCCAAAACTCGTCTGAAATTCATGAAACTTGGCATGCTATCATGGAGCGGCATCAACATGCCGTGGTACAAATTTTGTCCCATTTGGGGCAGGTTTGGGTATATGCTTCTCATTAACTGGAGCTTCTCACAACAAGCACGATGGTTTTCGGCAGGGACCGTCCCACCTTTGGGGACGAAATGATATCCATTGCCTCTTATTGCTTTCAAATTTGTTCTCGTGTTAACACAGAACAACAGGAGTGTTGTGTGAATTTTTGTGATTTTTCGGGGTTCGTTCGGACATTTTAATGCATTAACTGAGTTTTCAATGCATTTATGTGCATAATTCAAATTTGAACTACATGCACATGCTCCAGTGCATATAAATTGGTTGAAAAATCAAATCTGTGTCCTTGGGTGCATGCTAGGTCCCATGCAAGAAATGGGAATGAATTTCAAACACCAAGGCACCGTTGATTGCCGGCAAAACATTGAGATGCCTGGTTTTTCCATTCTAGTAAATCCAAAACTCGTCTGAAATTCATGAAACTTGGCATGCTATCATGGAGCGGCATCAACATGCCGTGGTAAAATTTTTGCCCCATTTGGGGCAGGTTAGGGTATATGCTTCTCACAAACCGGAGCTTCTCACAACAAGCAGGATGGTTTTCGGTAGGGAACGTCCCACCTTTGGGGACGAAACGATATCCATTGCCTCTTATTGCTTTCAAATTTTTTCTCATGACAACATAGAACAACAGGAGTGTTGTGTCAACTTTTGTGATTTTTCTGGGTTCGTTTGGACATTTTTATGCATTAACTGAGTTTTCAATGCATTTATGTGCATAATTACAATTTGAACTACATGCACATGCTCCAGTGCATATAAATTGGTTGAAAAATCAAATCTGTGTCCTTGGGTGCATGCTTAGGTCCCATGCAAGAAATGGGAATGAATTTCAAACACCAGGGCACCGTTGATTGCCGGCAAAACATTGAGATGCCTGGTTTTTAAATTCTAGTAAATCCAAAACTCGTCTGAAATTCATGAAACTTGGCATGCTATCATGGAGCGGCATCAACATGCCGTGGTACAAATTTTGTCCCATTTGGGGCAGGTTTGGGTATATGCTTCTCTTGAACTGGAGCTTCTCACAACAAGCACGATGGTTTTCGGCAGGGACCGTCCCACCTTTGGGGACGAAACGATATCCATTGCCTCTTATTGCTTTCAAATTTGTTCTCGTGTCAACATAGAACAACAGGAGTGTTGTGTGAATTTTTGTGATTTTTCGGGGTTCGTTTGGACATTTTTATGCATTAACTGAGTTTTCAATGCATTTATGTGCATAATTCAAATTTGAACTACATGCACATGCTCCAGTGCATATAAATTGGTTGAAAAATCAAATCAGTGTCCTTGGGTGCATGCTTAGGTCCCATGCAAGAAATGGGAATGAATTTCAAACACCAGGGCACCGTTGATTGCCGGCAAAACATTGAGATGCCTGGTTTTTGCATTCTAGTAAATCCAAAACTCGTCTGAAATTCATGAAACTTGGCATGCTATCATGGAGCGGCATCAACATGCCGTGGTACAAATTTTGTCCCATTTGGGGCTGGTTTTGGTATATGCTTCTCTCAAACCGGAGCTTCTCACAACAAGCATGATGGTTTTCGGTAGGGACCGTCCCACCTTTGGGGACGAAACGATATCCATTGCCTCTTATTGCTTTCAAATTTGTTCTCATGTCAACATAGAACAACAGGAGTGTTGTGTGAATTTTTGTGATTTTTCTGGGTTCGTTTGGACATTTTATGCATTAACTGAGTTTTCAATGCATTTATGTGCATAATTCAAATTTGAACTACATGCACATGCTCCAGTGCATATAAACTGGTTGAAAAATCAAATCTGTGTCCTTGGGTGCATGCTTAGGTGCCATGCAAGAAATGGGAATGAATTTCAAACACCAGGGCACCGTTGATTGCCGGCAAAACATTGAGATGCCTGGTTTTTAAATTCTAGTAATTCCAAAACACGTCTGAAATTCATGAAACTTGGCATGCTATCATGGAGCGGAATCAACATGCCGTGGTACAAATTTTGCCCCATTTGGGGCAGGTTTGGGTATATGCTTCTCACAAACCGGAGCTTCTCACAACAAGCAGGATGGTTTTCGGTAGGGAACGTCCCACCTTTGGGGACGAAACGATATCCATTGCCTCTTATTGCTTTCAAATTTTTTCTCATGACAACATAGAACAACAGGAGTGTTGTGTCAATTTTTGTGATTTTTCTGGGTTCGTTTGGACATTTTTATGCATTAACTGAGTTTTCAATGCATTTATGTGCATAATTACAAATTGAACTACATGCACATGCTCCAGTGCATACAAATTGGTTGAAAAATCAAATATGTGTCCTTGGGTGCATGCTTAGGTCCCATGCAAGAAATGGGAATGATTTTCAAACACCAGGGCACCGTTGATTGCCGGCAAAACATTGAGATGGCTGGTTTTTAAATTCTAGTAAATCCAAAACTCGTCTGAAATTCATGAAACTTGGCATGCTATCATGGAGCGGCATCAACATGCCGTGGTACAAATTTTGTCCCATTTGGGGCAGGTTTGGGTATATGCTTCTCTTGAACTGGAGCTTCTCACAACAAGCACGATGGTTTTCGGCAGGGACCGTCCCACCTTTGGGGACGAAACGATATCCATTGCCTCTTATTGCTTTCATATTTGTTCTTGTGTCAACATAGAACAACAGGAGTGTTGTGTGAATTTTTGTGATTTTTCGGGGTTCGTTTGGACATTTTAATGCATTAACTGAGTTTTCAATGCATTTATGTGCATAATTCAAATTTGAACTACATGCACATGCTCCAGTGCATATAAATTGGTGGAAAAATCAAATCTGTGTCCTTGGGTGCATGCTTAGGTACCATGCAAGAAATGGGAATGAATTTCAAACACCAAGGCACCGTTGATTGCCGGCAAAACATTGAGATGCCTGGTTTTTCCATTCTAGTAAATCCAAAACTCGTCTGAAATTCATGAAACTTGGCATGCTATCATGGAGCGGCATCAACATGCCGTGGTACAAATTTTGTCCCATTTGGGGCAGGTTAGGGTATATGCTTCTCACAAACCGGAGCTTCTCACAACCAGCAGGATGGTTTTCGGTAGGGAACGTCCCACCTTTGGGGACGAAACGATATCCATTGCCTCTTATTGCTTTCAAATTTTTTCTCATGACAACATAGAACAACAGGAGTGTTGTGTCAATTTTTGTGATTTTTCTGGGTTCGTTTGGACAATTTTATGCATTAACTGAGTTTTCAATGCATTTATGTGCATAATTACAATTTGAACTACATGCACATGCTCTAGTGCATATAAATTGGTTGAAAAATCAAATCTGTGTCCTTGGGTTCATGCTTAGGTCCCATGCAAGAAATGGGAATGAATTTCAAACACCAGGGCACCGTTGATTGCCGGCAAAACATTGAGATGCCTGGTTTTTAAATTCTAGTAAATCCAAAACTCGTCTGAAATTCATGAAACTTGGCATGCTATCATGGAGCGGCATCAACATGCCGTGGTACAAATTTTGTCCCATTTGGGGCAGGTTTGGGTATATGCTTCTCACAAACCGGAGCTTCTCACAACAAGCAGGATGGTTTTCGGTAGGGAACGTCCCACCTTTGGGGACGAAACGATATCCATTGCCTCTTATTGCTTTCAAATTTTTTCTCATGACAACATAGAACAACAGGAGTGTTGTGTCAATTTTTGTGATTTTTCTTGGTTCGTTTGGACATTTTTATGCATTAACTGAGTTTTCAATGCATTTATGTGCATAATTACAATTTGAACTACATGCACATGCTCCAGTGCATATAAATTGGTTGAAAAATCAAATCTGTGTCCTTGGGTGCATGCTTAGGTCCCATGCAAGAAATGGGAATGAATTTCAAACACCAGGGCACCGTTGATTGCCGGCAAAACATCGAGATGCCTGGTTTTTAAATTCTAGTAACTCCAAAATCGTCTGAAATTCATGAAACTTGGCATGCTATCATGGAGCGGCATCAACATGCCGTGGTAAAAATTTTGTCCCATTTGGGGCAGGTTTGGGTATATGCTTCTCTCAAACCGGGGCTTCTCACAACAAGCATGATGGTTTTCGGTAGGGACCGTCCCACCTTTGGGGACGAAACGATATCCATTGCCTCTTATTGCTTTCAAATTTGTTCTCGTGTCAACATAGAACAACAGGAGTGTTGTGTGAATTTTTGTGATTTTTCTGGGTTCGTTTGGACATTTTATGCATTAACTGAGTTTTCAATTCATTTATGTGCATAATTCAAATTTGAACTACATGCACATGCTCTAGTGCATATAAACTGGTTGAAATATCAAATCTGTGTCCTTGGGTGCATGCTTAGGTGCCATGCAAGAAATGGGAATGAATTTGAAACACCAGGGCACCGTTGATTGCCGGCAAAACATTGAGATGCCTGGTTTTTAAATTCTAGTAAATCCAAAACTCGTCTGAAATTCATGAAACTTGGCATGCTATCATGGAGCGGAATCAACATGCCGTGGTACAAATTTTGTCCCATTTGGGGCAGGTTTGGTTATGTGCTTCTCACAAACCGGAGCTTCTCACAACAAGCGGGATGGTTTTCGGTAGGGAACGTCCCACCTTTGGGGACGAAACGATATCCATTGCCTCTTATTGCTTTCAAATTTTTTCTCATGACAACATAGAACAACAGGAGTGTTGTGTCAATTTTTGTGATTTTTCTGGGTTCGTTTGGACATTTTTATGCATTAACTGAGTTTTCAATGCATTTATGTGCATAATTACAATTTGAACTACATGCACATGCTCTAGTGCATATAAATTGGTTGAAAAATCAAATCTGTGTCCTTGGGTGCATGCTTAGGTCCCATGCAAGAAATGGGAATGAATTTCAAACACCAGGGCACCGTTGATTGCCGGCAAAACATTGAGATGCCTGGTTTTTAAATTCTAGTAAATCCAAAACTCGTCTGAAATTCATGAAACTTGGCATGCTATCATGGAGCGGCATCAACATGCCGTGGTACAAATTTTGTCCCATTTGGGGCAGGTTTGGGTATATGCTTCTCTCGAACCGGAGCTTCTCACAACAAGCACGATGGTTTTCGGTAGGGACCGTCCCACCTTTGGGGACGGAACGATATCCATTGCCTCTTATTGCTTTCAAATTTGTTCTCGTGTCAACATAGAACAACAGGAGTGTTGTGTGAATTTTTGTGATTTTTCTGGGTTCGTTTGGACATTTTTATGCATTAACTGAGTTTTCAATGCATTTATGTGCATAATTCAAATTTGAACTACATGCACATGCTTCAGTGCATATAAATTGGTTGAAAAATCAAATCAGTGTCCTTGGGTGCATGCTTAGGTCCCATGCAAGAAATGGGAATGAATTTCAAACACCAGGGCACCGTTGATTGCCGGCAAAACATTGAGATGCCTGGTTTTTGCATTCTAGTAAATCCAAAACTCGTCTGAAATTCATGAAACTTGGCATGCTATCATGGAGCGGCATCAACATGCCGTGGTACAAATTTTGTCCCATTTGGGGCAGGTTTGGGTATATGCTTCTCTCAAACCGGAGCTTCTCACAACAAGCATGATGGTTTTCGGTAGGGACCGTCCCACCTTTGGGGACGAAACGATATCCATTGCCTCTTATTGCTTTCAAATTTGTTCTCGTGTCAACATAGAACAACAGGAGTGTTGTGTGAATTTTTGTGATTATTCTGGGTTCGTTTGGACATTTTATGCATTAACCGAGTTTTCAATGCATTTATGTGCATAATTCAAATTTGAACTACATGCACATGCTCCAGTGCATATAAACTGGTTGAAAAATCAAATCTGTGTCCTTGGGTGCATGCTTAGGTGCCATGCAAGAAATGGGAATGAATTTCAAACACCAGGGCACCGCCTGGTTTTTCAATTCTAGTAATTCCAAAACTCGTCTGAAATTCATGAAACTTGGCATGCTATCATGGAGCGGAATCAACATGCCGTGGTACAAATTTTGCCCCATTTGGGGCAGGTTTGGGTATATGCTTCTCACAAACCGGAGATTCTCACAACAAGCAGGATGGTTTTCGGTAGGGAACGTCCCACCTTTGGGGACGAAACGATATCCACTGCCTCTTATTGCTTTCAAATTTTTTCTCATGACAACATAGAACAACAGGAGTGTTGTGTCAATTTTTGTGATTTTTCTGGGTTCGTTTGGACATTTTTATGCATTAACTGAGTTTTCAATGCATTTATGTGCATAATTACAATTTGAACTACATGCACATGCTCCAGTGCATATAAATTGGTTGAAAAATCAAATCTGTGTCCTTGGGTGCATGCTTAGGTCCCATGCAAGAAATGGGAATGAATTTCAAACACCAGGGCACCGTTGATTGCCGGCAAAACATTGAGATGCCTGGTTTTTAAATTCTAGTAAATCCAAAACTCGTCTGAAATTCATGAAACTTGGCATGCTATCATGGAGCGGCATCAACATGCCGTGGTACAAATTTTGTCCCATTAGGGGCAGGTTTGGGTATATGCTTCTCACAAACCGGAGCTTCTCACAACAAGCAGGATGGTTTTCGGTAGGGAACGTCCCACCTTTGGGGACGAAACGATATCCATTGCCTCTTATTGCTTTCAAATTTTTTCTCATGACAACATAGAACAACAGGAGTGTTGTGTCAATTTTTGTGATTTTTCTTGGTTCGTTTGGACATTTTTATGCATTAACTGAGTTTTCAATGCATTTATGTGCATAATTACAACTTGAACTACATGCACATGCTCCAGTGCATATAAATTGGTTGAAAAATCAAATCTGTGTCCTTGGGTGCATGCTTAGGTCCCATGCAAGAAATGGGAATGAATTTCAAACACCAGGGCACCGTTGATTGCCGGCAAAACATCGAGATGCCTGGTTTTTAAATTCTAGTAAATCCAAAATCGTCTGAAATTCATGAAACTTGGCATGCTATCATGGAGCGGCATCAACATGCCGTGGTACAAATTTTGTCCCATTTGGGGCAGGTTTGGGTATATGCTTCTCTCAAACCGGAGCTTCTCACAACAAGCATGATGGTTTTCGGTAGGGACCGTCCCACCTTTGGGGACGAAACGATATCCATTGCCTCTTATTGCTTTCAAATTTGTTCTCGTGTCAACATAGAACAACAGGAGTGTTGTGTGAATTTTTGTGATTTTTCTGGGTTCGTTTGGACATTTTATGCATTGACTGAGTTTTCAATTCATTTATGTGCATAATTCAAATTTGAACTACATGCACATGCTCCAGTGCATATAAACTGGTTGAAAAATCAAATCTGTGTCCTTGGGTGCATGCTTAGGTTCCATGCAAGAAATGGAAATGAATTTGAAACACCAGGGCACCGTTGATTGCCGGCAAAACATTGAGATGCCTGGTTTTTAAATACTAGTAAATCCAAAACTCGTCTGAAATTCATGAAACTTGGCATGCTATCATGGAGCGGAATCAACATGCCGTGGTACAAATTTTGCCCCATTTGGGGCAGGTTTGGTTATATGCTTCTCACAAACCGGAGCTTCTCACAACAAGCAGGATGGTTTTCGGTAGGGAACGTCCCACCTTTGGGGACGAAACGATATCCATTGCCTCTTATTGCTTTCAAATTTTTTCTCATGACAACATAGAACAACAGGAGTGTTGTGTCAATTTTTGTGATTTTCCTGGGTTCGTTTGGACATTTTTGTGCATTAACTGAGTTTTCAATGCATTTATGTGCATAATTACAATTTGAACTACATGCACATGCTCCAGTGCATATAAATTGGTTGAAAAATCAAATATGTGTCCTTGGGTGCATGCTTAGGTCCCATGCAAAAAATGGGAATGAATTTCAAACACCAGGGCACCGTTGATTGCCGGCAAAACATTGAGATGCCTGGTTTTTAAATTCTAGTAAATCAAAAACTCGTCTGAAATTCATGAAACTTGGCATGCTATCATGGAGCGGCATCAACATGCCGTGGTACAAATTTTGTCCCATTTGGGGCAGGTTTGGGTATATGCTTCTCTTGAACTGGAGCTTCTCACAACAAGCACGATGGTTTTCGGCAGGGACCGTCCCACCTTTGGGGACGAAACGATATCCATTGCATCTTATTGCTTTCAAATTTGTTCTCGTGTCAACATAGAACAACAGGAGTGTTGTGTGAATTTTTGTGATTTTTCTGGGTTCGTTTGGACATTTTATGCATTAACTGAGTTTTCAATGCATTTATGTGCATAATTCAAATTTGAACTACATGCACATGCTCCAGTGCATATAAACTGGTTGAAAAATCAAATCTGTGTCCTTGGGTGCATGCTTAGGTGCCATGCAAGAAATGGGAATGAATTTCAAACACCAGGGCACCGTTGATTGCCGGCAAAACATTGAGATGCCTGGTTTTTAAATTCTAGTAATTCCAAAACTCGTCTGAAATTCATGAAACTTGGCATGCTATCATGGAGCGGAATCAACATGCCGTGGTACAAATTTTGTCCCATTTGGGGCAGGTTTGGGTATATGCTTCTCACAAACCGGAGCTTCTCACAACAAGCAGGATGGTTTTCGGTAGGGAACGTCCCACCTTTGGGGACGAAACGATATCCATTGCCTCTTATTGCTTTCAAATTTTTTCTCATGACAACATAGAACAACAGGAGTGTTGTGTCAATTTTTGTGATTTTTCTGGGTTCGTTTGGACATTTTTATGCATTAACTGAGTTTTCAATGCATTTATGTGCATAATTACAATTTGAACTACATGCACATGCTCCAGTGCATATAAATTGGTTGAAAAATCAAATATGTGTCCTTGGGTGCATGCTTAGGTCCCATGCAAGAAATGGGAATGAATTTCAAACACCAGGGCACCGTTGATTGCCGGAAAAACATTGAGATGCCTGGTTTTTAAATTCTAGTAAATCTAAAACTCGTCTGAAATTCATGAAACTTGGCATGCTGTCATGGAGCGGCATCAACATGCCGTGGTACAAATTTTGTCCCATTTGGGGCAGGTTTGGGTATATGCTTCTCTCAAACCGGAGCTTCTCACAACAAGCATGATGGTTTTCGGTAGGGACCGTCCCACCTTTGGGGACGAAACGATATCCATTGCCTCTTATTGCTTTCAAATTTGTTCTCGTGTCAACATAGAGCAACAGGAGTGTTGTGTGAATTTTTGTGATTTTTCTGGGTTCGTTTGGACATTTTATGCATTAACTGAGTTTTCAATGCATTTATGTGCATAATTCAAATTTGAAGTACATGCACATGCTCCAGTGCATATAAACTGGTTGAAAAATCAAATATGTGTCCTTGGGTGCATGCTTAGGTCCCATGCAAGAAATGGGAATGAATTTCAAACACCAAGGCACCGTTGATTGCCGGCAAAACATTGAGATGCCTGGTTTTTCCATTCTAGTAAATCCAAAACTCGTCTGAAATTCATGAAACTTGGCATGCTATCATGGAGCGGCATCAACATGCCGTGGTACAAATTTTGCCCCATTTGGGGCAGGTTAGGGTATATGCTTCTCACAAACCGGAGCTTCTCACAACAAGCAGGATGGTTTTCGGTAGGGAACGTCCCACCTTTGGGGACGAAACGATATCCATCGCCTCTTATTGCTTAGAAATTTTTTCTCATGACAACATAGAACAACAGGAGTGTTGTGTCAATTTTTGAGATTTTTCTGGGTTCGTTTGGACAGTTTTATGCATTAACTGAGTTTTCAATGCATTTATGTGCATAATTACAATTTGAACTACATGCACATGCTCCAGTGCATATAAATTGGTTGAAAAATCAAATCTGTGTCCTTGGGTGCATGCTTAGGTCCCATGCAAGAAATGGGAATGAATTTCAAACACCAGGGCACCGTTGATTGCCGGCAAAACATTGAGATGCCTGGTTTTTAAATTCTAGTAAATCCAAAACTCGTCTGAAATTCATGAAACTTGGCATGCTATCATGGAGCGGCATCAACATGCCGTGGTACAAATTTTGTCCCATTTGGGGCAGGTTTGGGTATATGCTTCTCACAAACCGGAGCTTCTCACAACAAGCAGGATGGTTTTCGGTAGGGAACGTCCCACCTTTGGGGACGAAACGATATCCATTGCCTCTTATTGCTTTCAAATTTTTTCTCATGACAACATAGAACAACAGGAGTGTTGTGTCAATTTTTGTGATTTTTCTGGGTTCGTTTGGACATTTTTATGCATTAACTGAGTTTTCAATGCATTTATGTGCATAATTACAATTTGAACTACATGCACATGCTCCAGTGCATATAAATTGGTTGAAAAATCAAATATGTGTCCTTGGGTGCATGCTTAGGTCCCATGCAAGAAATGGGAATGAATTTCAAACACCAGGGCACCGTTGATTGCCGGCAAAACATCGAGATGCCTGGTTTTTAAATTCTAGTAAATCCAAAATCGTCTGAAATTCATGAAACTTGGCATGCTATCATGGAGCGGCATCAACATGCCGTGGTACAAATTTTGTCCCATTTGGGGCAGGTTTGGGTATATGCTTCTCTCAAACCGGAGCTTCTCACAACAAGCATGATGGTTTTCGGTAGGGACCGTCCCACCTTTGGGGACGAAACGATATCCATTGCCTCTTATTGCTTTCAAATTTGTTCTCGCGTCAACATAGAACAACAGGAGTGTTGTGTGAATTTTTGAGATTTTTCTGGGTTCGTTTGGACATTTTATGCATTAACTGAGTTTTCAATTCATTTATGTGCATAATTCAAATTTGAACTACATGCACATGCTCCAGTGCATATAAACTGGTTGAAAAATCAAATCTGTGTCCTTGGGTGCATGCTTAGGTGCCATGCAAGAAATGGGAATGAATTTGAAACACCAGGGCACCGTTGATTGCCGGCAAAACATTGAGATGCCTGGTTTTTTATTCTA
Source organism: Triticum aestivum (assembly GCF_018294505.1). Taxonomy (NCBI): domain Eukaryota; kingdom Viridiplantae; phylum Streptophyta; class Magnoliopsida; order Poales; family Poaceae; genus Triticum; species Triticum aestivum. Next base: position 56,348,121 of record NC_057805.1, read on the forward strand.
GTAAATCCAAAACTCGTCTGAAATTCATGAAACTTGGCATGCTATCATGGAGCGGAATCAACATGCCGTGGTACAAATTTTGCCCCATTTGGGGCAGGTTTGGTTATGTGCTTCTCACAAACCGGAGCTTCTCACAACAAGCGGGATGGTTTTCGGTAGGGAACGTCCCACCTTTGGGGACGAAACGATATCCATTGCCTCTTATTGCTTTCAAATTTTTTCTCATGACAACATAGAACAACAGGAGTGTTGTGTCAATTTTTGTGATTTTTCTGGGTTCGTTTGGACATTTTTATGCATTAACTGAGTTTTCAATGCATTTATGTGCATAATTACAATTTGAACTACATGCACATGCTCCAGTGCATATAAATTGGTTGAAAAATCAAATATGTGTCCTTGGGTGCATGCTTAGGTCCCATGCAAGAAATGGGAATGAATTTCAAACACCAGGGCACCGTTGATTGCCGGCAAAACATTGAGATGCCTGGTTTTTAAATTCTAGTAAATCCAAAACTCGTCTGAAATTCATGAAACTTGGCATGCTATCATGGAGCGGCATCAACATGCCGTGGTACAAATTTTGTCCCATTTGGGGCAGGTTTGGGTATATACTTCTCTCGAACCGGAGCTTCTCACAACAAGCACGATGGTTTTCGGTAGGGACCGTCCCACCTTTGGGGACGGAACGATATCCATTGCCTCTTATTGCTTTCAAATTTGTTCTCGTGTCAACATAGAACAACAGGAGTGTTGTGTGAGTTTTTGTGATTTTTTGGGGTTCGTTTGGACATTTTTATGCATTAACTGAGTTTTCAATGCATTTATGTGCATAATTCAAATTTGAACTACATGCACATGCTCCAGTGCATATAAATTGGTTGAAAAATCAAATCAGTGTCCTTGGGTGCATGCTTAGGTCCCATGCAAGAAATGGGAATGAATTTCAAACACCAGGGCACCGTTGATTGCCGGCAAAACATTGAGATGCCTGGTTTTTAAATTCTAGTAAATCCAAAACTCGTCTGAAATTCATGAAACTTGGCATGCTATCATGGAGCGGCATCAACATGCCGTGGTACAAATTTTGTCCCATTTGGGGCAGGTTTGGGTATATACTTCTCTCGAACCGGAGCTTCTCACAACAAGCACGATGGTTTTCGGTAGGGACCGTCCCACCTTTGGGGACGGAACGATATCCATTGCCTCTTATTGCTTTCAAATTTGTTCTCGTGTCAACATAGAACAACAGGAGTGTTGTGTGAATTTTTGTGATTTTTTGGGGTTCGTTTGGACATTTTTATGCATTAACTGAGTTTTCAATGCATTTATGTGCATAATTCAAATTTGAACTACATGCACATGCTCCAGTGCATATAAATTGGTTGAAAAATCAAATCAGTGTCCTTGGGGTGCATGCTTAGGTCCCATGCAAGAAATGGGAATGAATTTCAAACACCAGGGCACCGTTGATTGCCGGCAATACATTGAGATGCCTGGTTTTTAAATTCTAGTAAATCCAAAACTCGTCTGAAATTCATGAAACTTGGCATGCTATCATGGAGCGGCATCAACATGCCGTGGTACAAATTTTGTCCCATTTGGGGCAGGTTTGGGTATATGCTTCTCTCAAACCGGAGCTTCTCACAACAAGCACGATGGTTTTCGGTAGGGACCGTCCCACCTTTGGGGACGGAACGATATCCATTGCCTCTTATTGCTTTCAAATTTGTTCTCGTGTCAACATAGAGCAACAGGAGTGTTGTGTGAATTTTTGTGATTTTTTGGGGTTCGTTTGGACATTTTTATGCATTAACTGAGTTTTCAATGCATTTATGTGCATAATTCAAATTTGAACTACATGCACATGCTCCAGTGCATATAAATTGGTTGAAAAATCAAATCAGTGTCCTTGGGTGCATGCTTAGGTCCCATGCAAGAAATGGGAATGAATTTCAAACACCAGGGCACCGTTGATTGCCGGCAAAACATTGAGATGCCTGGTTTTTAAATTCTAGTAAATCCAAAACTCGTCTGAAATTCATGAAACTTGGCATGCTATCATGGAGCGGCATCAACATGCCGTGGTACAAATTTTGTCCCATTTGGGGCAGGTTTGGGTATATGCTTCTCTCAAACCAGAGCTTCTCACAACAAGCACGATGGTTTTCGGTAGGGACCGTCCCACCTTTGGGGACGGAACGATATCCATTGCCTATTATTGCTTTCAAATTTGTTCTCGTGTCAACATAGAGCAACAGGAGTGTTGTGTGAATTTTTGTGATTTTTTGGGGTTCGTTTGGACATTTTTATGCATTAACTGAGTTTTCAATGCATTTATGTGCATAATTACAATTTGAACTACATGCACATGCTCCAGTGCATATAAATTGGTTGAAAAATCAAATATGTGTCCTTGGGTGCATGCTTAGGTGCCATGCAAGAAATGGGAATGAATTTCAAACACCAGGGCACCGTTGATTGCCGGCAAAACATTGAGATGCCTGGTTTTTGCATTCTAGTAAATCCAAAACTCGTCTGAAATTCATGAAACTTGGCATGCTATCATGGAGCGGAATCAACATGCCGTGGTACAAATTTTGTCCCATTTGGGGCAGGTTTGGGTATATGCTTCTCTCAAACCGGAGCTTCTCACAACAAGCAGGATGGTTTTCGGTAGGGACCGTCCCACCTTTGGGGACGAAACGATATCCATTGCCTCTTATTGCTTTCAAATTTGTTCTCGTGTCAACATAGAGCAACAGGAGTGTTGTGTGAATTTTTGTGATTTTTCTAGGTTCGTTTGGACATTTTATGCATTAACTGAGTTTTCAATGCATTTATGTGCATAATTACAATTTGAACTACATGCACATGCTCCAGTGCATATAAACTGGTTGAGAAATCAAATCTGTGTCCTTGGGTGCATGCTTAGGTGCCATGCAAGAAATGGGAATGAATTTCAAACACCAGGGCACCGTTGATTGCCGGCAAAACATTGAGATGCCTGGTTTTTAAATTCTAGTAAATCCAAAACTCGTCTGAAATTCATGAAACTTGGCATGCTATCATGGAGCGGAATCAACATGCCGTGGTACAAATTTTGCCCCATTTGGGGCAGGTTTGGGTATATGCTTCTCACAAACCGGAGCTTCTCACAACAAGCAGGATGGTTTTCGGTAGGGAACGTCCCACCTTTGGGGACGAAACGATATCCATTGCCTCTTATTGCTTTCAAATTTTTTCTCATGACAACATAGAACAACAGGAGTGTTGTGTCAATTTTTGTGATTTTTCTGGGTTCGTTTGGACATTTTTATGCATTAACTGAGTTTCCAATGCATTTATGTGCATAATTACAATTTGAACTACATGCACATGCTCCAGTGCATATAAATTGGTTCAAAAATCAAATATGTGTCCTTGGGTGCATGCTTAGGTCCCATGCAAGAAATGGGAATGAATTTCAAACACCAGGGCACCGTTGATTGCCGGCAAAACATTGAGATGCCTGGTTTTTAAATTCTAGTAAATCCAAAACTCGTCTGAAATTCATGAAACTTGGCATGCTATCATGGAGCGGCATCAACATGCCGTGGTACAAATTTTGTCCCATTTGGGGCAGGTTTGGGTATATGCTTCTCTCGAACCGGACCTTCTCACAACAAGCACGATGGTTTTCGGCAGGGACCGTCCCACCTTTGGGGACGAAACGATATCCATTGGCTCTTATTGCTTTCAAATTTGTTCTCGTGTCAACATAGAACAACAGGAGTGTTGTGTGAATTTTTGTGATTTTTCGGGGTTCGTTTGGACATTTTAATGCATTAACTGAGTTTTCAATGCATTTATGTGCATAATTCAAATTTGAACTACATGCACATGCTCCAGTGCATATAAATTGGTTGAAAAATCAAATCTGTGTCCTTGGGTGCATGCTTAGGTCCCATGCAAGAAATGGGAATGAATTTCAAACACCAAGGCACCGTTGATTGCCGGCAAAACATTGAGATGCCTGGTTTTTACATTCTAGTAAATCCAAAACTCGTCTGAAATTCCTGAAACTTGGGATGCTATCATGGAGCGGCATCAACATGCCGTGGTACAAATTTTGCCCCATTTGGTGCAGGTTTGGGTATATGCTTCTCACAAACCGGAGCTTCTCACAACAAGCAGGATGGTTTTCGGTAGGGAACGTCCCACCTTTGGGGACGAAACGATATCCATTGCCTCTTATTGCTTTCAAATTTTTTCTCATGACAACATAGAACAACAGGAGTGTTGTGTCAATTTTTGTGATTTTTCTGGGTTCGTTTGGACATTTTTATGCATTAACTGAGTTTTCAATGCATTTATGTGCATAATTACAATTTGAACTACATGCACATGCTCCAGTGCATATAAACTGGTTGAAAAATCAAATCTGTGTCCTTGGGTGCATGCTTAGGTGCCATGCAAGAAATGGGAATGAATTTCAAACACCAGGGCACCGTTGATTGCTGGCAAAACATTGAGATGCCTGGTTTTTAAATTCTAGTAAATCCAAAACTCGTCTGAAATTCATGAAACTTGGCATGCTATCATGGAGCGGAATCAACATGCCGTGGTACAAATTTTGCCCCATTTGGGGCAGGTTTGGGTATATGCTTCTCACAAACCGGAGCTTCTCACAACAAGCAGGATGGTTTTCGCTAGGGAACGTCCCACCTTTGGGGACGAAACGATATCCATTGCCTCTTATTGCTTTCAAATTTTTTCTCATGACAACATAGAACAACAGGAGTGTTGTGTCAATTTTTGTGATTTTTCTGGGTTCGTTTGGACATTTTTATGCATTAACTGAGTTTCCAATGCATTTATGTGCATAATTACAATTTGAACTACATGCACATGCTCCAGTGCATATAAATTGGTTCAAAAATCAAATATGTGTCCTTGGGTGCATGCTTAGGTCCCATGCAAGAAATGGGAATGAATTTCAAACACCAGGGCACCGTTGATTGCCGGCAAAACATTGAGATGCCTGGTTTTTAAATTCTAGTAAATCCAAAACTCGTCTGAAATTCATGAAACTTGGCATGCTATCATGGAGCGGCATCAACATGCCGTGGTACAAATTTTGTCCCATTTGGGGCAGGTTTGGGTATATGCTTCTCTCGAACCGGACCTTCTCACAACAAGCACGATTGTTTTCGGCAGGGACCGTCCCACCTTTGGGGACGAAACGATATCCATTGGCTCTTATTGCTTTCAAATTTGTTCTCGTGTCAACATAGAACAACAGGAGTGTTGTGTGAATTTTTGTGATTTTTCGGGGTTCGTTTGGACATTTTAATGCATTAACTGAGTTTTCAATGCATTTATGTGCATAATTCAAATTTGAACTACATGCACATGCTCCAGTGCATATAAATTGGTTGAAAAATCAAATCTGTGTCCTTGGGTGCATGCTTAGGTCCCATGCAAGAAATGGGAATGAATTTCAAACACCAAGGCACCGTTGATTGCCGGCAAAACATTGAGATGCCTGGTTTTTACATTCTAGTAAATCCAAAACTCGTCTGAAATTCCTGAAACTTGGGATGCTATCATGGAGCGGCATCAACATGCCGTGGTACAAATTTTGCCCCATTTGGTGCAGGTTTGGGTATATGCTTCTCACAAACCGGAGCTTCTCACAACAAGCAGGATGGTTTTCGGTAGGGAACGTCCCACCTTTGGGGACGAAACGATATCCATTGCCTCTTATTGCTTTCAAATTTTTTCTCATGACAACATAGAACAACAGGAGTGTTGTGTCAATTTTTGTGATTTTTCTGGGTTCGTTTGGACATTTTTATGCATTAACTGAGTTTTCAATGCATTTATGTGCATAATTACAATTTGAACTACATGCACATGCTCCAGTGCATATAAACTGGTTGAAAAATCAAATCTGTGTCCTTGGGTGCATGTTTAGGTGCCATGCAAGAAATGGGAATGAATTTCAAACACCAGGGCACCGTTGATTGCCGGCAAAACATTGAGATGCCTGGTTTTTAAATTCTAGTAAATCCAAAAGTCGTCTGAAATTCATGAAACTTGGCATGCTATCATGGAGCGGAATCAACATGCCGTGGTACAAATTTTGCCCCATTTGGGGCAGGTTTGGGTATATCTTTCTCACAAACCGGAGCTTCTCACAACAAGCAGGATGGTTTTCGGTAGGGACCGTCCCACCTTTGGGGACGAAACGATATCCATTGCCTCTTATTGCTTTCAAATTTTTTCTCATGACAACATAGAACAACAGGAGTGTTGTGTCAATTTTTGTGATTTTTCTGGGTTCGTTTGGACATTTTTATGCATTAACTGAGTTTCCAATGCATTTATGTGCATAATTACAATTTGAACTACATGCACATGCTCCAGTGCATATAAATTGGTTCAAAAATCAAATATGTGTCCTTGGGTGCATGCTTAGGTCCCATGCAAGAAATGGGAATGAATTTCAAACACCAGGGCACCGTTGATTGCCGGCAAAACATTGAGATGCCTGGTTTTTAAATTCTAGTAAATCCAAAACTCGTCTGAAATTCATGAAACTTGGCATGCTATCATGGAGCGGCATCAACATGCCGTGGTACAAATTTTGTCCCATTTGGGGCAGGTTTGGGTACATGCTTCTCTCGAACCGGAGCTTCTCACAACAAGCACGATGGTTTTCGGCAGGGACCGTCCCACCTTTGGGGACGAAACGATATCCATTGGCTCTTATTGCTTTCAAATTTGTTCTCGTGTCAACATAGAACAACAGGAGTGTTGTGTGAATTTTTGTGATTTTTCGGGGTTCGTTTGGACATTTTAATGCATTAACTGAGTTTTTAATGCATTTATGTGCATAATTCAAATTTGAACTACATGCACATGCTCCAGTGAATATAAATTGGTTGAAAAATCAAATCTGTGTCCTTGGGTGCATGCTTAGGTCCCATGCAAGAAATGGGAATGAATTTCAAACACCAAGGCACCGTTGATTGCCGGCAAAACATTGAGATGCCTGGTTTTTCCATTCTAGTTAATCCAAAACTCGTCTGAAATTCATGAAACTTGGCATGCTATCATGGAGCGGCATCAACATGACGTGGTACAAATTTTGCCCCATTTGGGGTAGGTTAGGGTATATGCTTCTCAGAAACCGGAGCTTCTCACAACAAGCGGGATGGTTTTCGGAAGGGAACGTCCCACCTTTGGGGACGAAACGATATCCATAGGCTCTTATTGCTTTCAAATTTTTTCTCATGACAACATAGAACAACAGGAGTGTTGTGTCAATTTTTATGATTTTTCTGGGTTCGTTTGGACATTTTTATGCATTAACTGAGTTTTCAATGCATTTATGTGCATAATTACAATTTGAACTACATGCACATGCTCCAGTGCATATAAATTGGTTGAAAAATCAAATATGTGTCCTTGGGTGCATGCTTAGGTCCCATGCAAGAAATGGGAATGAATTTCAAACACCAGGGCACCGTTGATTGCCGGCAAAACATTGAGATGCCTGGTTTTTAAATTCTAGTAAATCCAAAACTCGTCTGAAATTCATGAAACTTGGCATGCTATCATGGAGCGGCATCAACATGCCGTGGTACAAATTTTGTCCCATTTGGGGCAGGTTTGGGTATATGCTTCTCTTGAACTGGAGCTTCTCACAACAAGCACGATGGTTTTCGGCAGGGACCGTCCCACCTTTGGGGACGAAACGATATCCATTGGCTCTTATTGCTTTCAAATTTGTTCTCGTGTCAACATAGAACAACAGGAGTGTTGTGTGAATTTTTGTGATTTTTCGGGGTTCGTTTGGACATTTTAATGCATTAACTTAGTTTTCAATGCATTTATGTGCATAATTCAAATTTGAACTACATGCACATGCTCCAGTGCATATAAATTGGTTGAAAAATCAAATCTGTGTCCTTGGGTGCATGCTTAGGTCCCATGCAAGAAATGGGAATGAATTTCAAACACCAAGGCACCATTGATTGCCGGCAAAACATTGAGATGCCTGGTTTTTCCATTCTAGTAAATCCAAAACTCGTCTGAAATTCATGAAACTTGGCATGCTATCATGGAGCGGCATCAACATGCCGTGGTACAAATTTTGCCCCATTTGGGGTAGGTTAGGGTATATGCTTCTCAGAAACCGGAGCTTCTCACAACAAGCAGGATGGTTTTCGGTAGGGAACGTCCCACCTTTGGGGCCGAAACGATATCCATTGCCTCTTATTGCTTTCAAATTTTTTCTCATGACAACATAGAACAACAGGAGTGTTGTGTCAATTTTTGTGATTTTTCTGGGTTCGTTTGGACATTTTTATGCATTAACTGAGTTTTCAATGCATTTATGTGCATAATTACAATTTGAACTACATGCACATGCTCCAGTGCATATAAATTGGTTGAAAAATCAAATCTGTGTCCTTGGGTGCATGCTTAGGTCCCATGCAAGAAATGGGAATGAATTTCAAACACCAGGGCACCGTTGATTGCCGGCAAAGATTGAGATGCCTGGTTTTTAAATTCTAATAAATCCAAAACTCGTCTGAAATTCATGAAACTTGGCATGCTATCATGGAGCGGCATCAACATGCCGTGGTACAAATTTTGTCCCATTTGGGGCAGGTTTCGGAATATGCTTCTCACAAACCGGAGCTTCTCACAACAAGCAGGATGGTTTTCGGTAGGGAACGTCCCACCTTTGGGGACGAAACGATATCCATTGCCTCTTATTGCTTTCAAATTTTTTCTCATGACAACATAGAACAACAGGAGTGTTGTGTCAATTTTTGTGATTTTTCTGGGTTCGTTTGGACATTTTTATGCATTAACTGAGTTTTCAATGCATTTATGTGCATAATTACAATTTGAACTACATGCACATTCTCCAGTGCATATAAATTGGTTGAAAAATCAAATCTGTGTCCTTGGGTGCATGCTTAGGTCCCATGCAAGAAATGGGAATGAATTTCAAACACCAGGGCACCGTTGATTGCCGCAAAACATTGAGATGCCTGGTTTTTACATTCTAGTAAATCCAAAACTCGTCTGAAATTCATGAAACTTGGGATGCTATAATGGAGCGGCATCAACATGCCGTGGTACAAATTTTGCCCCATTTGGGGCAGGTTTGGGTATATGCTTCTCACAAACCGGAGCTTCTCACAACAAGCAGGATGGTTTTCGGTAGGGAACGTCCCACCTTTGGGGACGAAACGATATCCATTGCCTCTTATTGCTTTCAAATTTTTTCTCATGACAACATAGAACAACAGGAGTGTTGTGTCAATTTTTGTGATTTTTCTTGGTTCGTTTGGACATTTTTATGCATTAACTGAGTTTTCAATGCATTTATGTGCATAATTACAATTTGAACTACATGCACATGCTCCAGTGCATATAAATTGGTTCAAAAATCAAATATGTGTCCTTGGGTGCATGCTTAGGTCCCATGCAAGAAATGGGAATGAATTTCAAACACCAGGGCACCGTTGATTGCCGGCAAAACATTGAGATGCCTGGTTTTTAAATTCTAGTAAATCCAAAACTCGTCTGAAATTCATGAAACTTGGCATGCTATCATGGAGCGGCATCAACATGCCGTGGTACAAATTTTGTCCCATTTGGGGCAGGTTTGGGTATATGCTTCTCTTGAACTGGAGCTTCTCACAACAAGCACGATGGTTTTCGGCAGGGACCGTCCCACCTTTGGGGACGAAACGATATCCATTGGCTCTTATTGCTTTCAAATTTGTTCTCGTGTCAACATAGAACAACAGGAGTGTTGTGTGAATTTTTGTGATTTTTCGGGGTTCGTTTGGACATTTTAATGCATTAACTTAGTTTTCAATGCATTTATGTGCATAATTCAAATTTGAACTACATGCACATGCTCCAGTGCATATAAATTGGTTGAAAAATCAAATCTGTGTCCTTGGGTGCATGCTTAGGTCCCATGCAAGAAATGGGAATGAATTTCAAACACCAAGGCACCATTGATTGCCGGCAAAACATTGAGATGCCTGGTTTTTCCATTCTAGTAAATCCAAAACTCGTCTGAAATTCATGAAACTTGGCATGCTATCATGGAGCGGCATCAACATGCCGTGGTACAAATTTTGCCCCATTTGGGGTAGGTTAGGGTATATGCTTCTCAGAAACCGGAGCTTCTCACAACAAGCAGGATGGTTTTCGGTAGGGAACGTCCCACCTTTGGGGCCGAAACGATATCCATTGCCTCTTATTGCTTTCAAATTTTTTCTCATGACAACATAGAACAACAGGAGTGTTGTGTCAATTTTTGTGATTTTTCTGGGTTCGTTTGGACATTTTTATGCATTAACTGAGTTTTCAATGCATTTATGTGCATAATTACAATTTGAACTACATGCACATGCTCCAGTGCATATAAATTGGTTGAAAAATCAAATCTGTGTCCTTGGGTGCATGCTTAGGTCCCATGCAAGAAATGGGAATGAATTTCAAACACCAGGGCACCGTTGATTGCCGGCAAAACATTGAGATGCCTGGTTTTTAAATTCTAGTAAATCCAAAACTCGTCTGAAATTCATGAAACTTGGCATGCTATCATGGAGCGGCATCAACATGCCGTGGTACAAATTTTGTCCCATTTGGGGCAGGTTTGGGTATATGCTTCTCTCGAACCGGAGCTTCTCACAACAAGCACGATGGTTTTCGGTAGGGACCGTCCCACCTTTGGGGACGGAACGATATCCATTATCTCTTATTGCTTTCAAATTTGTTCTCGTGTCAACATAGAACAACAGGAGTCTTGTGTGAATTTTTGTGATTTTTCGGGGTTCGTTTGGAAATTTTTATGCATTAACTGAGTTTTCAATGCATTTATGTGCATAATTAATATTTGAACTACATGCACATGCTCCAGTGCATATAAATTGGTTGAAAAATCAAATCAGTGTCCTTGGGTGCATGCTTAGGTCCCATGCAAGAAATGGGAATGAATTTCAAACACCAGGGCACCGTTGATTGCCGGCAAAACATTGAGATGCCTGGTTTTGCATTCTAGTAAATCCAAAACTCGTCTAAAATTCATGAAACTTGGCATGCTATCATGGAGCGGCATCAACATGCCGTGGTACAAATTTTGTCCCATTTGGGGCAGGTTTGGGTATATGCTTCTCTCAAACCGGAGGTTCTCACAACAAGCATGATTGTTTTCGGTAGGGACCGTCCCACCTTTGGGGACGAAACGATATCCATTGCCTCTTATTGCTTTCAAATTTGTTCTTGTGTCAACATAGAACAACAGGAGTGTTGTGTGAATTTTTGTGATTTTTCTGGGTTCGTTTGGACATTTTATGCATTAACTGAGTTTTCAATGCATTTATGTGCATAATTCAAATTTGAAATACATGCACATGCTCCAGTGCATATAAACTGGTTGAAAAATCAAATCTGTGTCCTTGGGTGCATGCTTAGGTGCCATGCAAGAAATGGGAATGAATTTCAAACACCAGGGCACCGTTGATTGCCGGCAAAACATTGAGATGCCTGGTTTATAAATTCTAGTAAATCCAAAACTCGTCTGAAATTCATGAAACTTGGCATGCTATCATGGAGCGGAATCAACATGCCGTGGTACAAATTTTGCCCCATTTGGGGCAGGTTTGGGTATATGCTTCTCACAACAAGCAGGATGGTTTTCGGTAGGGAACGTCCCACCTTTGGGGACGAAACGATATCCATTGCCTCTTATTGCTTTCAAATTTTTTCTCATGACAACATAGAACAACAGGAGTTTTGTGTCAATTTTTGTGATTTTTCTGGGTTCGTTTGGACATTTTTATGCATTAACAGAGTTTTCAATGCATTTATGTGCATAATTACAATTTGAACTACATGCACATGCTCCAGTGCATATAAATTGGTTCAAAAATCAAATATGTGTCCTTGGGTGCATGCTTAGGTCCCATGCAAGAAATGGGAATGAATTTCAAACACCAGGGCACCGTTGATTGCCGGCAAATCATTGAGATGCCTGGTTTTTAAATTCTAGTAAATCCAAAACTCGGCTGAAATTCATGAAACTTGGCATGCTATCATGGAGCGGCATCAACATGCCGTGGTACAAATTTTGTCCCATTTGGGGCAGGTTTGGGTATATGCTTCTCTCGAACCGGAGCTTCTCACAACAAGCACGATGGTTTTCGGCAGGGACCGTCCCACCTTTGGGGACGAAACGATATCCATTGCCTCTTATTGCTTTCAAATTTGTTCTCGTGTCAACATAGAACAACAGGAGTGTTGTGTGAATTTTTGTGATTTTTCGGGGTTCGTTTGGACATTTTAATGCATTAACTGAGTTTTCAATGCACTTATGTGCATAATTCAAATTTGAACTACATGCACATGCTCCAGTGCATATAAATTGGTTGAAAAATCAAATCAGTGTCCTTGGGTGCATGCTTAGGTCCCATGCAAGAAATGGGAATGAATTTCAAACACCAGAGCACTGTTGATTGCCGGCAAAACATTGAGATGCCTGGTTTTTTACATTCTAGTAAATCCAAAACTCGTCTGAAATTCATGAAACTTGGCATGCTATCATGGAGCGGCATCAACATGCCGTGGTACAAATTTTGTCCCATTTGGGGCAGGTTTGGGTATATGCTTCTCTCAAACCGGAGCTTCTCACAACAAGCATGATGGTTTTCGGTAGGGACCGTCCCACCTTTGGGGACGAAACGATATCCATTGCCTCTTATTGCTTTCAAATTTGTTCTCGTGTCAACATAGAACAACAGGAGTGTTGTGTGAATTTTTGTGATTTTTTTGGGTTCGTTTGGACATTTTATGCATTAACTGAGTTTTCAATGCATTTATGTGCATAATTCAAATTTGAACTACATGCACATGCTCCAGTGCATATAAACTGGTTGAAAAATCAAATCTGTGTCCTTGGGTGCATGCTTAGGTGCCATGCAAGAAATGGGAATGAATTTCAAACACCAGGGCACCGTTGATTGCCGGCAAAAGATTGAGATGCCTGGTTTTTAAATTCTAGTAAATCCAAAACTCGTCTGAAATTCATGAAACTTGGCATGCTATCATGGAGCAGAATCAACATGCCGTGGTACAAATTTTGCCCATTTGGGGCAGGTTTGGGTATATGCTTCTCACAAACCGGAGCTTCTCACAACAAGCAGGATGGTTTTCGGTAGGGAACGTCCCACCTTTGGGGACGAAACGATATCCATTGCCTCTTATTGCTTTCACATTTTTTCTCATGACAACATAGAACAACAGGAGTGTTGTGTCAATTTTTGTGATTTTTCTGGGTTCGTTTGGACATTTTTATGCATTAACTGAGTTTTCAATGCATTTATGTGCATAATTACAATTTGAACTACATGCACATGCTCCAGTGCATATAAATTGGTTGAAAAATCAAATCTGTGTCCTTGGGTGCATGCTTAGGTCCCATGCAAGAAATGGGAATGAATTTCAAACACCAGGGCACCGTTGATTGCCGGCAAAACATTGAGATGCCTGGTTTTTAAATTCTAGTAAATCCAAAACTCGTCTGAAATTCATGAAACTTGGCATGCTATCATGGAGCGGCATCAACACGCCGTGGTACAAATTTTGTCCCATTTGGGGCAGGTTTGGGTATATGCTTCTCTCGAACCGGAGCTTCTCACAACAAGCATGATGGTTTTCGGTAGGGACCGTCCCACCTTTGGGGACGAAACGATATCCATTGCCTCTTATTGCTTACAAATTTGTTCTCGTTTCAACATAGAACAACAGGAGTGTTGTGTGAATTTTTGTGATTTTTCGTGGTTCGTTTGGACATTTTTATGCATTAACTGAGTTTTCAATGCATTTATGTGCATAATTCAAATTTCAACTACATGCACATGCTCCAGTGCATATAAATTGGTTGAAAAATCAAATCTGTGTCCTTGGGTGCATGCTTAGGTCCCATGCAAGAAATGGGAATGAATTTCAAACACCAGGGCACCGTTGATTACCGGCAAAACATTGAGATGCCTGTTTTTACATTCTAGTAAATCCAAAACTCGTCTGAAATTCATGAAACTTGGCATGCTATCATGGAGCGGCATCAACATGCCGTGGTACAAATTTTGTCCCATTTGGGGCAGGTTTGGGTATATGCTTCTCTCGAACCGGAGCTTCTCACAACAAGCACGATGGTTTTCGGCAGGGACCGTCCCACCTTTGGGGACGAAACGATATCCATTGCCTCTTATTGCTTTCAAATTTGTTCTCGTGTCAACATAGCACAACAGGAGTGTTGTGTGAATTTTTGTGATTTTTCGGGGTTCGTTTGGACATTTTATGCATTAACTGAGTTTTCAATGCATTTATGTGCATAATTCAAATTTGAACTACATGCACATGCTCCAGTGCATATAAACTGGTTGAAAAATCAAATCTGTGTCCTTGGGTGCATGCTTAGGTGCCATGCAAGAAATGGGAATGAATTTCAAACACCAGGGCACCGTTGATTGCCGGCAAAACATTGAGATGCCTGGTTTTTAAATTCTAGTAAATCCAAAACTCGTCTGAAATAAATGAAACTTGGCATGCTATCATGGAGCGGAATCAACATGCCGTGGTACAAATTTTGCCCATTTGGGGCAGGTTTGGGTATATGCTTCTCACAAACCGGAGCTTCTCACAACAAGCAGGATGGTTTTCGGTAGGGAACGTCCCACCTTTGGGGACGAAACGATATCCATTGCCTCTTATTGCTTTCAAATTTTTTCTCATGACAACATAGAACAACAGGAGTGTTGTGTCAATTTTTGTGATTTTTCTGGGTTCGTTTGGACATTTTTATGCATTAACTGAGTTTTCAATGCATTTATGTGCATAATTACAATTTGAACTACATGCACATGCTCCAGTGCATATAAATTGGTTGGAAAATCAAATCTGTGTCCTTGGGTGCATGCTTAGGTCCCATGCAAGAAATGGGAATGAATTTCAAACACCAGGGCACCGTTGATTGCCGGCAAAACATTGAGATGCCTGGTTTTTAAATTCTAGTAAATCCAAAACTCGTCTGAAATTCATGAAACTTGGCATGCTATCATGGAGCGGCATAAACACGCCGTGGTACAAATTTTGTCCCATTTGGGGCAGGTTTGGGTATATGCTTCTCTCGAACCGGAGCTTCTCACAACAAGCACGATGGTTTTCGGTAGGGACCGTCCCACCTTTGGGGACGAAACGATATCCATTGCCTCTTATTGCTTTCAAATTTGTTCTCGTTTCAACATAGAACAACAGGAGTGTTGTGTGAATTTTTGTGATTTTTCGTGGTTCGTTTGGACATTTTTATGCATTAACTGAGTTTTCAATGCATTTATGTGCATAATTCAAATTTGAACTACATGCACATGCTCTAGTGCATATAAATTGGTTGAAAAATCAAATATGTGTCCTTGGGTGCATGCTTAGGTCCCATGCAAGAAATGGGAATGAATTTCAAACACCAGGGCACCGTTGATTACCGGCAAAACATTGAGATGCCTGTTTTTACATTCTAGTAAATCCAAAACTCGTCTGAAATTCATGAAACTTGGCATGCTATCATGGAGCGGCATCAACATGCCGTGGTACAAATTTTGTCCCATTTGGGGCAGGTTTGGGTATATGCTTCTCTCGAACCGGAGCTTCTCACAACAAGCACGATGGTTTTCGGCAGGGACCGTCCCACCTTTGGGGACGAAACGATATCCATTGCCTCTTATTGCTTTCAAATTTGTTCTCGTGTCAACATAGAACAACAGGAGTGTTGTGTGAATTTTCGTGATTTTTCGGGGTTCGTTTGGACATTTTAATGCATTAACTGAGTTTTCAATGCACTTATGTGCATAATTCAAATTTGAACTACATGCACATGCTCCAGTGCATATAAATTGGTTGAAAAATCAAATCAGTGTCCTTGGGTGCATGCTTAGGTCCCATGCAAGAAATGGGAATGAATTTCAAACACCAGGGCACTGTTGATTGCCGGCAAAACATTGAGATGCCTAGTTTTTTACATTCTAGTAAATCCAAAACTCGTCAGAAATTCATGAAACTTGGCATGCTATCATGGAGCGGCATCAACATGCCGTGGTACAAATTTTGTCCCATTTGGGGCAGGTTTGGGTATATGCTTCTCTCAAACCGGAGCTTCTCACAACAAGCATGATGGTTTTCGGTAGGGACCGTCCCACCTTTGGGGACGAAACGATATCCATTGCCTCTTATTGCTTTCAAATTTGTTCTCGTGTCAACATAGAACAACAGGAGTGTTGTGTGAATTTTTATGATTTTTTTGGGTTCGTTTGGACATTTTATGCATTAACTGAGTTTTCAATGCATTTATGTGCATAATTCAAATTTGAACTACATGCACATGCTCCAGTGCATATAAACTGGTTGAAAAATCAAATCTGTGTCCTTGGGTGCATGCTTAGGTGCCATGCAAGAAATGGGAATGAATTTCAAACACCAGGGCACCGTTGATTGCCGACAAAACATTGAGATGCCTGGTTTTTAAATTCTAGTAAATCCAAAACTCGTCTGAAATTCATGAAACTTGGCATGCTATCATGGAGCGGCATCTACATGCCGTGGTAGAAATTTTGTCCCATTTGGGGCAGCTTTGGGTATATGCTTCTCTCAAACCAGAGCTTCTCACAACAAGCATGATGGTTTTCGGTAGGGACCGTCCCACCTTTGGGGACGAAACGATATCCATTGCCTCTTATTGCTTTCAAATTGGTTCTCGTGTCAACATAGAACAATAGGAGTGTTGTGTGAATTTTTGTGATTTTTCTGGGTTCGTTTGGACATTTTATGCATTAACTGAGTTTTCAATGCATTTATGTGCATAATTCAATTTTGAACTACATGCACATGCTCCAGTGCATATAAATTGGTTGAAAAATCAAATCTGTGTCCTTGGGTGCATGCTTAGGTGCCATGCAAGAAATGGGAATGAATTTCAAACACCAGGGCACCGTTGATTGCCGGCAAAGATTGAGATGCCTGGTTTTTAAATTCTAATAAATCCAAAACTCGTCTGAAATTCATGAAACTTGGCATGTTATCATGGAGCGGAATCAACATGCCGTGGTACAAATTTTGCCCATTTGGGGCAGGTTTGGGTATATGCTTCTCACAAACGGGAGCTTCTCACAACAAGCAGGATGGTTTTCAGTAGGGAACGTCCCACCTTTGGGGACGAAACGATATCCATTGCCTCTTATTGCTTTCAAATTTTTTCTCATGACAACATAGAACAACAGGAGTGTTGTGTCAATTTTTGTGATTTTTCTGGGTTCGTTTGGACATTTTTATGCATTAACTGAGTTTTCAATGCATTTATGTGCATAATTACAATTTGAACTACATGCACATGCTCCAGTGCATATAAATTGGTTGAAAAATCAAATCTGTGTCCTTGGGTGCATGCTTAGGTCCCATGCAAGAAATGGGAATGAATTTCAAACACCAGGGCACCGTTGATTGCCGGCAAAACATTGAGATGCCTGGTTTTTAAATTCTAGTAAATCCAAAACTCGTCTGAAATTCATGAAACATGGCATGCTATCATGGAGCGGCATCAACACGCTGTGGTACAAATTTTGTCCCATTTGGGGCAGGTTTGGGTATATGCTTCTCTCGAACCGGAGCTTCTCACAACAAGCATGATGGTTTTCGGTAGGGACCGTCCCACCTTTGGGGACGAAACGATATCCATTGCCTCTTATTGCTTTCAAATTTGTTCTCGTTTCAACATAGAACAACAGGAGTGTTGTGTGAATTTTTGTGATTTTTCGTGGTTCGTTTGGACATTTTTATGCATTAACTGAGTTTTCAATGCATTTATGTGCATAATTCAAATTTGAACTACATGCACATGCTCTAGTGCATATAAATTGGTTGAAAAATCAAATCTGTGTCCTTGGGTGCATGCTTAGGTCCCATGCAAGAAATGGGAATGAATTTCAAACACCAGGGCACCGTTGATTACCGGCAAAACATTGAGATGCCTGTTTTTACATTCTAGTAAATCCAAAACTCGTCTGAAATTCATGAAACTTGGCATGCTATCATGGAGCGGCATCAACATGCCGTGGTACAAATTTTGTCCCATTTGGGGCAGGTTTGGGTATATGCTTCTCTCAAACAAGAGCTTCTCACAACAAGCATGATAGTTTTCGGTAGGGACCGTCCCACCTTTGGGGACGAAACGATATCCATTGCCTCTTATTGCTTTCTAATTTTTTCTCGTGTCAACATAGAACAACAGGAGTGTTGTGTGAATTTTTGTGATTTTTCTGGGTTCGTTTGGCCATTTTATGCATTAACTGAGTTTTCAAACACCAGGGCACCGTTGATTGCCGGCAAAACATTGAGATGCCTGGTTTTTAAATTCTAGTAAATCCAAAACTCGTCTGAAATTCATGGAGCGGAACCAACATGCCGTGGTACAAATTTTGCCCCATTTGGGGCAGGTTTGGGTTTATGCTTCTCACAAACCGGAGCTTCTCACAACAAGCAGGATGGTTTTTGGTAGGGAACTTGCCACCTTTGGGGACGAAACGATATCCATTGCCTCTTATTGCTTTCAATTTTTTTCTCATGACAACATAGAACAACAGGAGTGTTGTGTGAATTTTTGTGATTTTTCTGGGTTCGTTTGGACATTTTATGCATTAACTGAGTTTTCAATGCATTTATGTGCATAATTCAAATTTGAACTACATGCACATGCTCCAGTGCATACAAATTGGTTGAAAAATCAAATTTATGTAATTGGGTGCATACTTAGGTCCCATGCAAGAAATGAGAATGAATTTCAAACACCAGGGCACCGTTGATTGCCGGCAAAAGATTGAGATGCCTGGTTTTTTAATTCTAGTAAATCGAAAACTCGTCTGAAATTCATGAAACATGGCATGCTATCATCGAGCGGCATCAACATGCCGTGGTACAAATTTTTCCCCATTTGGGGCAGGTTTGGGTATATGCTTCTCACAAACCGGAGCTTCTCACAAAAAGCAGGATGGTTTTCGGTAGGGAACGTCCCACCTTTGGGGACGAAACGATATCCATTGCCTCTTATTGCTTTCAAATTTGTTCTCGTGTCAACATAGAACAACAGGAGTGTTGTGTGAATTTTTGTGATTTTTCGGGGTTCGTTTGGACATTTTTATGCATTAACTGAGTTTTCAATGCATTTATGTGCATAATTCAAATTTGAACTACATGCACATGCTCCAGTGCATATAAACTGGTTGAAAAATCAAATCTGTGTCCTTGGGTGCATGCTTAGGTCCCATGCAAGAAATGGGAATGAATTTCAAACACCAGGGCACCGTTGATTGCCGGCAAAACATTGAGATTCCTGGTTTTTTACATTCTAGTAAATCCAAAACTCGTCTGAAATTCATGAAACTTGGCATGCTATCATGGAGCGGCATCAACATGTCGTGGTACAAATTTTGTCCCATCTGGGGTAGGTTTGGGTATATGCTTCTCTCAAACCGGAGCTTCTCACAACAAGCATGATGGTTTTCGGTTGGGACCGTCCCACCTTTGGGGACGAAACGATATCCATTGCCTCTTATTGCTTTCAAATTTGTTCTCGTGTCAACATAGAACAACAGGAGTGTTGTGTGAATTTTTGTGATTTTTCTGGGTTCGTTTGGACATTTTTATGCATTAACTGAGTTTTCAATACATTTATGTGCATAATTACAATTTGAACTACATGCACATTCTCCAGTGCATATAAATTGGTTGAAAAATCAAATCTGTTTCCTTGGGTGCATGCTTAGGTCCCATGCAAGAAATGGGAATGAATTTCAAACACCAGGGCACCGTTGATTGCCGGCAAAAGATTGAGAAGCCTGGTTTTTAAATTTTAGTAAATCCAAAACTCGTCTGAAATTCATGAAACTTGGCATGCTATCATGGAGCGGAATCAACATGCCGTGGTACAAATTTTGCCCCATTTGGGGCAGGTTTGGGTATATGCTTCTCACAAACCGGAGCTTCTCACAACAAGTAGGATGGTTTTCGGTAGGGAACGTCCCACCTTTGGGGACGAAACGATATCCATTGCCTCTTAGTGCTTTCAAATTTTTTCTCATGACAACATAGAACAACAGGAGTGTTGTGTCAATTTTTCTGATTTTTCTGGGTTCGTTTGGACATTTTTATGCATTAACTGAGTTTTCAATGCATTTATGTGCATAATTACAATTTGAACTACATGCACATGCTCCAGTGCATATAAATTGGTTGAAAAATCAAATCTGTGTCCTTGGGTGCATGCTTAGGTCCCATGCAAGAAATGGGAATGAATTTCAAACACCAGGGCACCGTTGATTGCCGGCAAAACATTGAGATGCCTGGTTTTTAAATTCTAGTAAATCCAAAACTCGTCTGAAATTCATGAAACTTGGCATGCTATCATGGAGCGGCATCAACATGCCGTGGTACAAATTTTGCCCCATTTGGGGCAGGTTTGGGTATATGCTTCTCTCAAACCGGAGCATCTCACAACAAGCACGATGGTTTTCAGTAGGGAACGTCCCACCTTTGGGGACGAAACGATATCCATTGCCTCTTATTGCTTTCAAATTTGCTCTCGTGTCAACATAGAACAACAGGAGTGTTGTGTGAATTTTTGTGATTTTTCGGGGTTCGTTTGGACATTTTAATGCATTAACTGAGTTTTCAATGCATTTATGTGCATAATTCAAATTTGAACTACATGCACATGCTCCAGTGCATATAAATTGGTTGAAAAATCAAATCTGTGTCCTTGGGTGCATGCTTAGGTCCCATGCAAGAAATGGGAATGAATTTCAAACACCAGGGCACCGTTGATTGCCGGCAAAACATTGAGATGCCTGTTTTTACATTCTAGTAAATCCAAAACTCGTCTGAAATTCATGAAACTTGGCATGCTATCATGGAGTGGAATCAACATGCCGTGGTACAAATTTTGCCCCATTTGGGGCAGGTTTGGGTATATGCTTCTCACAAACCGGAGCTTCTCACAAAAAGCAGGATGGTTTTCGGTAGGGAACGTCCCACCTTTGGGGACGAAACGATATCCATTGCCTCTTATTGCTTTCAAATTTTTTCTCATGACAACATAGAACAACAGGAGTGTTGTGTCAATTTTTGTGATTTTTCTGGGTTCGTTTGGACATTTTTATGCATTAACTGAGTTTTCAATGCATTTATGTGCATAATTCAAATTTGAACTACATGCACATGCTCCAGTGCATATAAATTGGTTGAAAAATCAAATCTGTGTCCTTGGGTGCATGCTTAGGTCCCATGCAAGAAATGGGAATGAATTTCAAACACCAGGGCACCGTTGATTGCCGGCAAAACATTGAGATGCCTGGTTTTTTACATTCTAGTAAATCCAAAACTCGTCTGAAATTCATGAAACTTGGCATGCTATCATGGAGCGGCATCAACATGCCGTGGTACAAATTTTGTCCCATCTGGGGCAGGTTTGGGTATATGCTTCTCTCAAACCGGAGTTTCTCACAACAAGCATGAAGGTTTTCGGTACGGACCGTCCCACCTTTGGGGACGAAACGATATCCATTTCCTCTTATTGCTTTCAAATTTGTTCTCGTGTCAACATAGAACAACAGGAGTGTTGTGTGAATTTTTGTGATTTTTCTGGGTTCGTTTGGACATTTTATGCATTAACTGAGTTTTCAATGCATTTATGTGCATAATTCAAATTTGAACTACATGCACATGCTCCAGTGCATATAAATTGGTTGAAAAATCAAATCTGTGTCCTTGGGTGCATGCTTAGGTGCCATGCAAGAAATGGGAATGAATTTCAAACACCAGGGCACCGTTGATTACCGGCAAAGATTGAGATGGTTTTTAAATTCTAGTAAATCCAAAACTAGTCTGAAATTCATGAAACTTGGCATGCTATCATGGAGCGGAATCAACATGCCGTGGTACAAATTTTGCCCCATTTGGGGCAGGTTTGGGTATATGCTTCTCACAAACCGGAGCTTCTCACAACAAGCAGGATGGTTTTCGGTAGGGAACGTCCCACCTTTGGGGACGAAACGATATCCATTGCCTCTTATTGCTTTCAAATTTTTTCTCATGACATCATAGAACAACAGGAGTGTTGTGTCAATTTTTGTGATTTTTCTGGGTTCGTTTGGACATTTTTATGCATTAACTGAGTTTTAAATGCATTTATGTGCATAATTACAATTTGAACTACATGCACATGCTCCAGTGCATATAAATTGGTTGAAAAATCAAATCTGTGTCCTTGGGTGCATGCTTAGGTCCCATGCAAGAAATGGGAATGAATTTCAAACACCAGGGCACCGTTGATTGCCGGCAAAACATTGAGATGCCTGGTTTTTAAATTCTAGTAAATCCAAAACTCGTCTGAAATTCATGAAACTTGGCATGCTATCATGGAGCGGCATCAACATGCCGTGGTACAAATTTTGCCCCATTTGGGGCAGGTTTGGGTATTTGCTTCTCTCAAACCGGAGCATCTCACAACAAGCACGATGGTTTTCGGTAGGGAACGTCCCACCTTTGTGGACGAAACGATATCCATTTCCTCTTATTGCTTTCAAATTTGTTCTCGTGTCAACATAGAACAACAGGAGTGTTGTGTGAATTTTTGTGATTTTTTGGGGTTCGTTTGGACATTTTTATGTATTAACTGAGTTTTCAACGCATTTATGTGCATAATTACAATTTGAACTACATGCACATGCTCCAGGGCATATAAATTGGTTGAAAAATCAAATCTGTGTCCTTGGGTGCATGCTTAGGTCCCATGCAAGAAATGGGAATGAATTTCAAACACCAGGGCACCGTTGATTGCTGGCAAAACATTGAGATGCCTGGTTTTTAAATTCTAGTAAATCCAAAACTCGTCTGGAATTCATGAAACTTGGCATGCTATCATGGAGCGGCATCAACATGCCGTGGTAGAAATTTTGCCCCATTTGGGGCAGGTTTGGGTATATGCTTCTCACAAACCGGAGCTTCTCACAACAAGCAGGATGGTTTTCGGTAGGGAACGTCCCACCTTTGGGGAAGAAACGATATCCATTGCCTCTTATTGCTTTCAAATTTTTTCTCATGACAACATAGAACAATAGGAGTGTTGTGTCAATTTTTGTGATTTTTCTGGGTTCGTTTGGACATTTTATGCATTAACTGAGTTTTCAATGCATTTATGTGCATAATTCAAATTTGAACTACATGCACATGCTCCAGTGCATATAAATTGGTTGAAAAATCAAATTTATGTAATTGGGTGCATCCTTAGGTCCCATGCAAGAAATGAGAATGAATTTCAAACACCAGGGCACCGTTGATTGCCGGCAAAAGATTGAGATGCCTGGTTTTTTAATTCTAGTAAATCCAAAACTCGTCTGAAATTCATGAAACTTGGCATGCTATCATGGAGCGGAATCACATGCAGTGGTACAAATTTTGCCCCATTTGGGGCAGGTTTGGGTATATGCTTCTCACAAAACGGAGCTTCTCACAACAAGCATGATGGTTTTCGGTAGGGAACGTCACACCTTTGGGGACGAAACGATATCCATTGCCTCTTATTGCTTTCAAATTTTTTCTCGTGTCAACATAGAACAACAGGAGTGTTGTGTGAGTTTTTGTGATTTTTCGGGGTTCGTTTGGACATTTTTATGCATTAACTGAGTTTTCAATGCATTTATGTGCATAATTCAAATTTGAACTACATGCACATGCTCCAGTGCATATAAATTGGTTGAAAAATCAAATCTGTGTCCTTGGGTGCATGCTTAGGTCCCATGCAAGAAATGGGAATGAATTTCAAACACCAGGGCACCGTTGATTGCTGGCAAAACATTGAGATGCCTGGTTTTTAACATTCTAGTAAATCCAAAACTCGTCTGAAATTCATGAAACTTTGCATGCTATCATGGAGCGGCATCAACATGCCGTTGTACAAATTTTGTCCCATCTGGGGCAGGTTTGGGTATATGCTTCTCTCAAACCGGAGCTTCTCACAACAAGCATGATGGTTTTCGGTAGGGACCGTCCCACCTTTGGGGACGAAACGATATCCATTGCCTCTTATTGCTTTCAAATTTGTTCTCGTGTCAACATAGAACAACAGGAGTGTTGTGTGAATTTTTGTGATTTTTCTGGGTTCGTTTGGACATTTTATGCATTAACTGAGTTTTCAATGCATTTATGTGCATAATTCAAATTTGAACTACATGCACATGCTCCAGTGCATATAAATTGGTTGAAAAATCAAATCTGTGTCCTTGGGTGCATGCTTAGGTCCCATGCAAGAAATGGGAATGAATTTCAAACACCAGGGCACCGTTGATTGCTGGCAAAACATTGAGATGCCTGGTTTTTTACATTCTAGTAAATCCAAAACTCGTCTGAAATTCATGAAACTTGGCATGCTATCATGGAGCGGCATCAACATGCCGTGGTACAAATTTTGTCCCATCTGGGGCAGGTTTGGGTATATGCTTCTCTCAAACCGGAGCTTCTCACAACAAGCATGATGGTTTTCGGTAGGGACCGTCCCACCTTTGGGGACGAAACGATATGCATTGCCTCTTATTGCTTTCAAATTTGTTCTCGTGTCAACATAGAACAACAGGAGTGTTGTGTGAATTTTTGTGATTTTTCTGGGTTCGTTTGGACATTTTATGCATTAACTGAGTTTTCAATGCATTTATGTGCATAATTCAATTTTGAACTACATGCACATGCTCCAGTGCATATAAATTGGTTGAAAAATCAAATCTGTGTCCTTGGGTGCATGCTTAGGTGCCATGCAAGAAATGGGAATGAATTTCAAACACCAGGGCACCGTTGATTGCCGGCAAAGATTGAGATGCCTGGTTTTTAAATTCTAATAAATCCAAAACTCGTCTGAAATTCATGAAACTTGGCATGCTATCATGGAGCGGAATCAACATGCCGTCGTACAAATTTTGCCCCATTTGGGGCAGGTTTGGGTATATGCTTCTCACAAACCGGAGCTTCTCACAACAAGCAGGATGGTTTTCGGTAGGGAACGTCCCACCTTTGGGGACAAAACGATATCCGTTGCCTCTTATTGCTTTCAAATTTTTTCTCATGACAACATAGAACAACAGGAGTGTTGTGTCAATTTTTGTGATTTTTCTGGGTTCGTTTGGACATTTTTATGCATTAACTGAGTGTTCAAGGCATTTATGTGCATAATTACAATTTGAACTACATGCACATGCTCCAGTGCATATAAATTGGTTGAAAAATCAAATCTGTGTCCTTGGGTGCATGCTTAGGTCCCATGCAAGAAATGGGAATGAATTTCAAACACCAGGGCACCGTTGATTGCCGGCAAAGATTGAGATGCCTGGTTTTTAAATTCTAATAAATGCAAAACTCGTCTGAAATAAATGAAACTTGGCATGCTATCATGGAGCGGCATCAACATGCCGTGGTACAAATTTTGTCCCATTTGGGGCAGGTTTGGGTATATGCTTCTCTCAAACCGGAGCTTCTCACAACAAGCACGATGGTTTTCGGTAGGGACCGTCTGACCTTTGGGGACAAAACGATATCTATTGCCCCTTATTGCTTTCAAATTTGTTCTCGTGTCAACATAGAACAACAGGAGTGTTGTGTGAATTTTTGTGATTTTTCGGGGTTCGTTTGGACATTTTTATGCATTAACTGAGCTTTCAGTGCATTTATGTGCATAATTCAAATTTGAACTACATGCACATGCTCAAGTGCATATAAATTGGTTGAAAAATCAAATCTGTGTCCTTGGGTGCATGCTTAGGTGCCGTGCAAGAAATGGGAATGAATTTCAAACACCAGGGCACCGTTGATTGCCGGCAAAGATTGAGATGCCTGGTTTTTAAATTCTAGTAAATCCAAAACTCGACTGAAATTCATGAAACTTGGCATGCTATCATGGAGCGGCATCAACATGCCGTGGTACAAATTTTGCCCCATTTGGGGCAGGTTTGGGTATATGCTTCTCTCAAACCGGAGCATCTCACAACAAGCACGATGGTTTTCGGTAGGGAACGTCCCACCTTTGGGGACGAAACGATATCCATTGCCTCTTATTGCTTTCAAATTTGTTCTCATGTCAACATAGAACAACAGGAGTGTTGTGTGAATTTTTGTGAATTTTTGGGGTTCGTTTGGACATTTTTATGCATTAACTGAGTTTTCAATGCATTTATGTGCATAATTACAATTTGAACTACATGCACATGCTCCAGGGCATATAAATTGGTTGAAAAATCAAATCTGTGTCCTTGGGTGCATGCTTAGGTCCCATGCAAGAAATGGGAATGAATTTCAAACACCAGGGCACCGTTGATTGCCGGCAAAACATTGAGATGCCTTGTTTTTAAATTCTAGTAAATCCAAAACTCGTCTGGAATTCATGAAACTTGGCATGCTATCATGGAGCGGCATCAACATGCCGTGGTACAAATTTTGCCCCATTTGGGGCAGGTTTGGGTATATGCTTCTCACAAACCGGAGCTTCTCACAACAAGCAGGATGGTTTTCGGTAGGGAACGTCCCACCTTTGGGGAAGAAACGATATCCATTGCCTCTTATTGCTTTCAAATTTTTTCTCATGACAACATAGAACAACAGGAGTGTTGTGTGAATTTTTGTGATTTTTCTGGGTTCGTTTGGACATTTTTATGCATTAACTGAGTTTTCAATGCATTTATGTGCATAATTACAATTTGAACTACATGCACATGCTCAAGTGCATATAAATTGGTTGAAAAATCAAATCTGTGTCCTTGGGTGCATGCTTAGGTCCCATGCAAGAAATGGGAATGAATTTCAAACACCAGGGCACCGTTGATTGCCGGCAAAACATTGAGATGCCTGGTTTTTAAATTCTAGTAAATCCAAAACTCGTCTGAAATTCATGAAACTTGGCATGCTATCATGGAGCGGCATCAACATGCCGTGGTACAAATTTTGCCCCATTTGGGGCAGGTTTGGGTATATGCTTCTCTCAAACCGGAGCATCTCACAACAAGCACGATGGTTTTCGGTAGGGAACGTCCCACCTTTGGGGACGAAACGATATCCATTGCCTCTTATTGCTTTCAAATTTGTTCTCGTGTCAACATAGAACAACAGGAGTGTTGTGTGAATTTTTGTGATTTTTTGGGGTTCGTTTGGACATTTTTATGCATTAACTGAGTTTTCAATGCATTTATGTGCATAATTACAATTTGAACTACATGCACATGCTCCAGGGCATATAAATTGGTTGAAAAATCAAATCTGTGTCCTTGGGTGCATGCTTAGGTCCCATGCAAGAAATGGGAATGAATTTCAAACACCAGGGCACCGTTGATTGCCGGCAAAACATTGAGATGCCTGGTTTTTAAATTCTAGTAAATCCAAAACTCGTCTGGAATTCATGAAACTTGGCATGCTATCATGGAGCGGCATCAACATGCCGTGGTACAAATTTTGCCCCATTTGGGGCAGGTTTGGGTATATGCTTCTCACAAACCGGAGCTTCTCACAACAAGCAGGATGGTTTTCGGTAGGGAACGTCCCACCTATGGGGAAGAAACGATATCCATTGCCTCTTATTGCTTTCAAATTTTTTCTCATGACAACATAGAACAACAGGAGTGTTGTGTGAATTTTTGTGATTTTTCTGGGTTCGTTTGGACATTTTATGCATTAACTGAGTTTTCAATGCATTTATGTGCATAATTCAAATTTGAACTACATGCACATGCTCCAGTGCATATAAATTGGTTGAAAAATCAAATTTATGTAATTGGGTGCATACTTAGGTCCCATGCAAGAAATGAGAATAAATTTCAAACACCAGGGCACCGTTGATTGCCGGCAAAAGATTGAGATGCCTGGTTTTTTAATTCTAGTAAATCGAAAACTTGTCTGAAATTCATGAAACTTGGCATGCTATCATGGAGCGGAATCACATGCAATGGTACAAATTTTGCCCCATTTGGGGCAGGTTTGGGTATATGCTTCTCACAAAACGGAGCTTCTCACAACAAGCATGATGGTTTTCGGTAGGGAACGTCACACCTTTGGGGACGAAACGATATCCATTGCCTCTTATTGCTTTGAAATTTGTTCTCGTGTCAACATAGAACAACAGGAGTGTTGTGTGAATTTTTGTGATTTTTCGGGGTTCGTTTGGACATTTTTATGCATTAACTGAGTTTTCAATGCATTTATGTGCATAATTCAAATTTGAACTACATGCACATGCTCCAGTGCATATAAATTGGTTGAAAAATCAAATCTGTGTCCTTGGGTGCATGCTTAGGTCCCATGCAAGAAATGGGAATGAATTTCAAACACCAGGGCACCGTTGATTGCTGGCAAAACATTGAGATGCCTGGTTTTTTACATTCTAGTAAATCCAAAACTCGTCTGAAATTCATGAAACTTGGCATGCTATCATGGAGCGGCATCAACATGCCGTGGTACAAATTTTGTCCCATCTGGGGCAGGTTTGGGTATATGCTTCTCTCAAACCGGAGCTTCTCACAACAAGCATGATGGTTTTCGGTAGGGACCGTCCCACCTTTGGGGACGAAACGATATCCATTGCCTCTTATTGCTTTCAAATTTGCTCTCGTGTCAACATAGAACAACAGGAGTGTTGTGTGAATTTTTGTGATTTTTCTGGGTTCGTTTGGACATTTTATGCATTAACTGAGTTTTCAATGCATTTATGTGCATAATTCAAATTTGAACTACATGCACATGCTCCAGTGCATATAAATTGGTTGAAAAATTAAATCTGTGTCCTTGGGTGCATGCTTAGGTGCCATGCAAGAAATGGGAATGAATTTCAAACACCAGGGCACCGTTGATTGCTGGCAAAACATTGAGATGCCTGGTTTTTTACATTCTAGTAAATCCAAAATTCGTCTGAAATTCATGAATCTTGGCATGCTATCATGGAGCAGAATCAACATGCCGTGGTACAAATTTTGCCCCATTTGGGGCAGGTTTGGGTATATGCTTCTCACAAACCGGAGCTTCTCACAACAAGCAGGATGGTTTTCGGTAGGGAACGTCCCACCTTTGGGGACAAAACGATATCCGTTGCCTCCTATTGCTTTCAAATTTTTTCTCATGACAACATAGAACAACAGGAGTGTTGTGTCAATTTTTGTGATTTTTCTGGGTTCGTTTGGACATTTTTATGCATTAACTGAGTTTTCAAGGCATTTATGTGCATAATTACAATTTGAACTACATGCACATGCTCCAGTGCATATAAATTGGTTGAAAAATCAAATCTGTGTCCTTGGGTGCATGCTTAGGTCCCATGCAAGAAATGGGAATGAATTTCAAACATCAGGGCACCGTTGATTGCCGGCAAAACATTTAGATGCCTGGTTTTTAAATTCTAGTAAATCCAAAACTCGTCTGAAATAAATGAAACTTGGCATGCTATCATGGAGCGGCATCAACATGCCGTGGTACAAATTTTGTCCCATTTGGGGCAGGTTTGGGTATATGCTTCTCTCAAACCGGAGCTTCTCACAACAAGCACGATGGTTTTCGGTAGGGACCGTCCGAACTTTGGGGACAAAACGATATCCATTGCCCCTTATTGCTTTCAAATTTGTTCTCGTGTCAACATAGAACAACAGGAGTGTTGTGTGAATTTTTGTGATTTTTCGGGGTTCGTTTGGACATTTTTATGCATTAACTGAGCTTTCAGTGCATTTATGTGCATAATTCAAATTTGAACTGCATACACATGCTCCAGCGCATATAAATTGGTTGAAAAATCAAATCTGTGTCCTTGGGTGCATGCTTAGGTCGCATGCAAGAAATGGGAATGAATTTCAAACACCAGGGCACCGTTGATTGCCGGCAAAACATTGAGATGCCTGGGTTTTAAATTCTAGTAATCCAAAACTCGTCTGAAATTCATGAAACTTGGCATGCTATCATGGAGGGGCATCAACATGCCGTGGTAGAAATTTTGTCCCATTTGGGGCAGGTTTGGGTATATGCTTCTCTCAAACCGGAGCTTCTCATAACAAGCATGATGGTTTTCGGTAGGGACCGTCCCACCTTTGGGGACGAAACGATATGCATTGCCTATTATTGCTTTCAAATTTGTTCTCGTGTCAACATTGGACAACAGGAGTGTTGTGTGAATTTTTGTGATTTTTTGGGGTTCGTTTGGACATTTTTATGCATTAACTGAGTTTTCAATGCATTTATGTGCATAATTCAAATTTGAACTACATGCACATGCTCCAGTGCATATAAATTGGTTGAAAAATCAAATGTGTGTCCTTGGGTGCATGCTTAGGTCCCATGCAAGAAATGGGAATGAATTTCAAACACTAGGGCACCGTTGATTGCCGGCAAAACATTGAGATGCCTGGTATTTAAATTCTAGTAAATCCAAAACTCGTCTGAAAGTCATGAAACTTGGCATGCTATCATGGAGCGAAATCAACATGCCGTGGTACAAACTTTGCCACATTTGGGGCAGGTTTGGGTATATGCTTCTCTCAAACCGGAGCTTCTCACAACAAGCATGATGGTTTTCGTTAGGGACCGTCCCACCTTTGGGGACGAAACGATATCCATTGCCTCTTATTGCTTTCAAATTTTTTCTGATTTCAACATAGAACAACAGGAGTGTTGTGTGAATTTTTGTGATTTTTCTGGGTTCGTTTGGACATTTTTATGCATTAACTGAGTTTTCAATGCATTTATTTGCATAATTACAATTTGAACTACATGCACATGCTCCAGTGCATATAAATTGGTTGAAAAATCAAATCTGTGTCCTTGGGTGCATGCTTAGGTCCCATGCAAGAAATGGGAATGAATTTCAAACACCAGGGCACCGTTGATTGCCGGCAAAACATTGAGATGCCTTGTTTTTAAATTCTAGTAAATCCAAAACTCGTCTGAAATTCATGAACTTGGCATGCTATCATGGAGCGGCATCAACATGCCGTGGTACAAATTCTGCCCCATTTGGGGCAGGTTTGGGTATATGCTTCTCTCAAACCGGAGCTTCTCACAAGAAGCACGATGGTTTTCGGTAGGGACCGTCCCACCTTTGGGGACGAAACGATATCCATTGCCTCTTATTGCTTTGAAATTTGTTCTCGTGTCAACATAGAACAACCGGAGTGTTGTGTGAATTTTTGTGATTTTTCGGGGTTCGTTTGGACATTTTTATGCATTAACTGAGTTTTCAGTGCATTTATGTGCATAATTCAAATTTGAACTGCATGCACATGCTCAAGTGCATATAAATTGGTTGAAAAATCAAATCTGTGTCCTTGGGTGCATGCTTAGGTCCCATGCAAGATATGGGAATGAATTTCAAACACCAGGGCACCGTTGATTGCCGGCAAAACATTGAGATGCCTGGGTTTTAAATTCTAGTAATCCAAAACTCGTCTGAAATTCATGAAACTTGGCATGCTATCATGGAGCGGCATCAACATGCCATGGTACAAATTTTGTCCCATTTGGGGCAGGTTTGGGTATATGCTTTTCTCAAACCGGAGCTTCTCACAACAACCATGATGGTTTTCGGTAGGGACCGTCCCACCTTTGGGGACGAAACGATATCCATTGCCTCTTATTGCTTTCAAATTTTTTCTCGTGTCAACATAGGACAACAGGAGTGTTGTGTGAATTTTTTGTGATTTTTCGGGGTTCGTTTCAACATTTTTATGCATTAACTGAGTTTTCAATGCATTTTTGTGCATAATTCAAATTTGAACTACATGCACATGCTCCAGTGCATATAAATTGGTTGAAAAATCAAATCTGTGTACTTGGGTGCATGCTTAGGTCCCATGCAAGAAATGGGAATGAATTTCAAACACCAGGGCACCGTTGATTGCCGGCAAAACATTGAGATGCCTGGTTTTTAAATTCTAGTAAATCCAAAACTCGTCTGAAATTCATGAAACTTGGCATGCTATCAT
Source organism: Triticum aestivum (assembly GCF_018294505.1). Classification (NCBI taxonomy): domain Eukaryota; kingdom Viridiplantae; phylum Streptophyta; class Magnoliopsida; order Poales; family Poaceae; genus Triticum; species Triticum aestivum. The sequence continues at coordinate 56,380,229 of NC_057805.1, forward strand.
GGAGCGGCATGAACGTGCCGTGGTACAAATTTTGTCCCATTTGGGGCAGGTTTGGGTATATGCTTCTCTCAAACCGGAGCTTCTCACAACAAGCATGATGATTTTCGATAGGGACCGTCCCACCTTTGGGGACGAAACGATATCCATTGCCTCTTATTGCTTTCAAATTTATTCTCGTGTCAACATGGAACAACAGGAGTGTTGTGTGAATTTTTGTGATTTTTCGGGGTTCGTTTGGACATTTTTATGCATTAACTGAGTTTTCAATGCATTTATGTGCATAATTCAAATTTGAACTACATGCACATGCTCCAGTGCATATAAATTGGTTGAAAAATCAAATCTGTGTCCTTGGGTGCATGCTTAGGTCCCATGCAAGAAATGGGAATGAATTTCAGACACCTGGGCACCGTTGATTGACGGCAAAACATTGAGATGCCTGGTTTTTAAATTCTAGTAAATCCAAAACTCGTCTGAAATTCATGAAACTTGGCATGCTGTCATGGAGCGGCATCAACGTGCCGTGGTACAAATTTTATCCCATTTGGGGCAGGTTTGGGTATATGCTTCTCTCAAACCGGAGCTTCTCACAACAAGCATGATGGTTTTCGATAGGGACCGTCCCACCTTTGGGGACGAAACGATATCCATTGCCTCTTATTGCTTTCAAATTTTTTCTTGTGTCAACATAGAACAACAGGAGTGTTGTGTGAATTTCTGTGATTTTTCGGGTTCGTTTGGACATTTTTATGCATTAACTGAGTTTTCAATGCATTTATGTGCATAATTCAAATTTGAACTACATGCACATGCTCCAGTGCATATAAATTGGTTGAAAAATGAAATCTGTGTCCTTGGGTGCATGCTTAGGTCCCATGCACGAAATGGGAATGAATTTCAAACACCTGGGCACCGTTGATTGACGGCAAAACATTGAGATGCCTCGTTTTTAAATTCTAGTAAATCCAAAACTCGTCTGAAATTCATGAAACTTGGCATGCTATCATGGAGTGGCATCAACGTGCCGTGGTACAAATTTTGTCCCATTTGGGTCAGGTTTGGGTATATGCTTCTCTCAAACCGGAGCTTCTCACAACAAGCATGATGGTTTTCGATAGGGACCATCCCACCTTTGGGGACGAAACGATATCCATTGCCTCTTATTGCTTTCAAATTTGTTCTCGTGTCAACATAGAACAACAGGAGTGTTGTGTGAAGTTCTGTGATTTTTCGGGTTCGTTTTGACATTTTTATGCATTAACTGAGTTTTCAGTGCATTTATGTGCATAATTCAGATTTGAACTACATGCACATGCTCCAGTGCATATAAATTGGTTGAAAAATCAAATCTGTGTCCTTGGGTGCATGCTTAGGTCCCATACAAGAAATGGGAATGAATTTCAAACACCAGGGCACCGTTGATTGCCGGCAAAACATTGAGATGCCTGGTTTTTAAATTCTAGTAAATCCAAAACTCGTCTGAAATTCATGAAACTTGGCATGCTATCATGGAGGGGCATCAACATGCCGTGGTAGAAATTTTGTCCCATTTGGGGCAGGTTTGGGTATATGCTTCTCTCAAACCGGAGCTTCTCATAACAAGCATGATGGTTTTCGGTAGGGACCGTCCCACCTTTGGGGACGAAACGATATGCATTGCCTATTATTGCTTTCAAATTTGTTCTCGTGTCAACATTGGACAACAGGAGTGTTGTGTGAATTTTTGTGATTTTTTGGGGTTCGTTTGGACATTTTTATGCATTAACTGAGTTTTCAATGCATTTATGTGCATAATTCAAATTTGAACTACATGCACATGCTCCAGTGCATATAAATTGGTTGAAAAATCAAATGTGTGTCCTTGGGTGCATGCTTAGGTCCCATGCAAGAAATGGGAATGAATTTCAAACACTAGGGCACCGTTGATTGCCGGCAAAACATTGAGATGCCTGGTATTTAAATTCTAGTAAATCCAAAACTCGTCTGAAAGTCATGAAACTTGGCATGCTATCATGGAGCGAAATCAACATGCCGTGGTACAAACTTTGCCACATTTGGGGCAGGTTTGGGTATATGCTTCTCTCAAACCGGAGCTTCTCACAACAAGCATGATGGTTTTCGTTAGGGACCGTCCCACCTTTGGGGACGAAACGATATCCATTGCCTCTTATTGCTTTCAAATTTTTTCTGATTTCAACATAGAACAACAGGAGTGTTGTGTGAATTTTTGTGATTTTTCTGGGTTCGTTTGGACATTTTTATGCATTAACTGAGTTTTCAATGCATTTATTTGCATAATTACAATTTGAACTACATGCACATGCTCCAGTGCATATAAATTGGTTGAAAAATCAAATCTGTGTCCTTGGGTGCATGCTTAGGTCCCATGCAAGAAATGGGAATGAATTTCAAACACCAGGGCACCGTTGATTGCCGGCAAAACATTGAGATGCCTTGTTTTTAAATTCTAGTAAATCCAAAACTCGTCTGAAATTCATGAACTTGGCATGCTATCATGGAGCGGCATCAACATGCCGTGGTACAAATTCTGCCCCATTTGGGGCAGGTTTGGGTATATGCTTCTCTCAAACCGGAGCTTCTCACAAGAAGCACGATGGTTTTCGGTAGGGACCGTCCCACCTTTGGGGACGAAACGATATCCATTGCCTCTTATTGCTTTGAAATTTGTTCTCGTGTCAACATAGAACAACCGGAGTGTTGTGTGAATTTTTGTGATTTTTCGGGGTTCGTTTGGACATTTTTATGCATTAACTGAGTTTTCAGTGCATTTATGTGCATAATTCAAATTTGAACTGCATGCACATGCTCAAGTGCATATAAATTGGTTGAAAAATCAAATCTGTGTCCTTGGGTGCATGCTTAGGTCCCATGCAAGATATGGGAATGAATTTCAAACACCAGGGCACCGTTGATTGCCGGCAAAACATTGAGATGCCTGGGTTTTAAATTCTAGTAATCCAAAACTCGTCTGAAATTCATGAAACTTGGCATGCTATCATGGAGCGGCATCAACATGCCATGGTACAAATTTTGTCCCATTTGGGGCAGGTTTGGGTATATGCTTTTCTCAAACCGGAGCTTCTCACAACAACCATGATGGTTTTCGGTAGGGACCGTCCCACCTTTGGGGACGAAACGATATCCATTGCCTCTTATTGCTTTCAAATTTTTTCTCGTGTCAACATAGGACAACAGGAGTGTTGTGTGAATTTTTTGTGATTTTTCGGGGTTCGTTTCAACATTTTTATGCATTAACTGAGTTTTCAATGCATTTTTGTGCATAATTCAAATTTGAACTACATGCACATGCTCCAGTGCATATAAATTGGTTGAAAAATCAAATCTGTGTACTTGGGTGCATGCTTAGGTCCCATGCAAGAAATGGGAATGAATTTCAAACACCAGGGCACCGTTGATTGCCGGCAAAACATTGAGATGCCTGGTTTTTAAATTCTAGTAAATCCAAAACTCGTCTGAAATTCATGAAACTTGGCATGCTATCATGGAGCGGCATGAACGTGCCGTGGTACAAATTTTGTCCCATTTGGGGCAGGTTTGGGTATATGCTTCTCTCAAACCGGAGCTTCTCACAACAAGCATGATGATTTTCGATAGGGACCGTCCCACCTTTGGGGACGAAACGATATCCATTGCCTCTTATTGCTTTCAAATTTATTCTCGTGTCAACATGGAACAACAGGAGTGTTGTGTGAATTTTTGTGATTTTTCGGGGTTCGTTTGGACATTTTTATGCATTAACTGAGTTTTCAATGCATTTATGTGCATAATTCAAATTTGAACTACATGCACATGCTCCAGTGCATATAAATTGGTTGAAAAATCAAATCTGTGTCCTTGGGTGCATGCTTAGGTCCCATGCAAGAAATGGGAATGAATTTCAGACACCTGGGCACCGTTGATTGACGGCAAAACATTGAGATGCCTGGTTTTTAAATTCTAGTAAATCCAAAACTCGTCTGAAATTCATGAAACTTGGCATGCTGTCATGGAGCGGCATCAACGTGCCGTGGTACAAATTTTATCCCATTTGGGGCAGGTTTGGGTATATGCTTCTCTCAAACCGGAGCTTCTCACAACAAGCATGATGGTTTTCGATAGGGACCGTCCCACCTTTGGGGACGAAACGATATCCATTGCCTCTTATTGCTTTCAAATTTTTTCTTGTGTCAACATAGAACAACAGGAGTGTTGTGTGAATTTCTGTGATTTTTCGGGTTCGTTTGGACATTTTTATGCATTAACTGAGTTTTCAATGCATTTATGTGCATAATTCAAATTTGAACTACATGCACATGCTCCAGTGCATATAAATTGGTTGAAAAATTAAATCTGTGTCCTTGGGTGCATGCTTAGGTCCCATGCACGAAATGGGAATGAATTTCAAACACCTGGGCACCGTTGATTGACGGCAAAACATTGAGATGCCTCGTTTTTAAATTCTAGTAAATCCAAAACTCGTCTGAAATTCATGAAACTTGGCATGCTATCATGGAGTGGCATCAACGTGCCGTGGTACAAATTTTGTCCCATTTGGGTCAGGTTTGGGTATATGCTTCTCTCAAACCGGAGCTTCTCACAACAAGCATGATGGTTTTCGATAGGGACCATCCCACCTTTGGGGACGAAACGATATCCATTGCCTCTTATTGCTTTCAAATTTGTTCTCGTGTCAACATAGAACAACAGGAGTGTTGTGTGAAGTTCTGTGATTTTTCGGGTTCGTTTTGACATTTTTATGCATTAACTGAGTTTTCAATGCATTTATGTGCATAATTCAGATTTGAACTACATGCACATGCTCCAGTGCATATAAATTGGTTGAAAAATCAAATCTGTGTCCTTGGGTGCATGCTTAGGTCCCATACAAGAAATGGGAATGAATTTCAAACACCAGGGCACCGTTGATTGCCGGCAAAACATTGAGATGCCTGGTTTTTAAATTCTAGTAAATCCAAAACTCGTCTGAAATTCATGAAACTTGGCATGCTATCATGGAGCGGCATCAACGTGCCGTGGTACAAATTTTGTCCCATTTGGGGCAGGTTTGGGTATATGCTTCTCTCAAACCGGAACTTCTCACAACAAGCATGATGGTCTTCGGTAGGGACCGTCCCACCTTTGGGGACGAAACGATATCCATTGCCTCTTATTGCTTTCAAATTTGTTCTCGTGTCAACATAGAACAACAGGAGTATTGTGTGAATTTTTGTGATTTTTCGGGGTTCGTTTGGACATTTTTATGCATTAACTGAGTCTTCAATGCATTTATGTGCATAATTCAAATTTGAACTACATGCACATGCTCCAGTGCATATAAATTGGTTGAAAAATGAAATCTGTGTCCTTGGGTGCATGCTTAGGTCCCATGCAGGAAATGGGAATGAATTTCAAACACCAGGGCACCGTTGATTGCCGGCAAAACATTGAGATGCCTGGTTTTTAAATTCTAGTAAATCCAAAACTCGTCTGAAATTCATGAAACTTGGCATGCTATCATGGAGCGGCATGAACGTGCCGTGGTACAAATTTTGTCCCATTTGGGGCAGGTTTGGGTATATGCTTCTCTCAAACCGGAGCTTCTCACAACAAGCATGATGGTTTTCGATAGGGACCGTCCCACCTTTGGGGACGAAACGATATCCATTGCCTCTTATTGCTTTCAAATTTGTTCTCGTGTCAACATAGAACAACAGGAGTGTTGTGTGAATTTTTGTGATTTTTCGGGGTTCGTTTGGACATTTTTATGCATTAACTGAGTTTTCAATGCATTTATGTGCATAATTCAAATTTGAACTACATGCACATGCTCCAGTGCATATAAATTGGTTGAAAAATCAAATCTGTGTCCTTGGGTGCATGCTTAGATCCCATGCAAGAAATGGGAATGAATTTCAGACACCTGGGCACCGTTGATTGACGGCAAAACATTGAGATGCCTGGTTTTTAAATTCTAGTAAATCCAAAACTCGTCTGAAATTCATGAAACTTGGCATGCTATCATGGAGCGGCATCAACGTGCCGTGGTACAAATTTTGTCCCATTTGGGGCAGGTTTGGGTATATGCTTCTCTCAAACCGGAGCTTCTCACAACAAGCATGATGGTTTTGGATAGGGACCGTCCCACCTTTGGGGACGAAACGATATCCATTGCCTCTTATTGCTTTCAAATTTGTTCTCGTGTCAACATAGAACAACAGGAGTGTTGTGTGAATTTTTGTGATTTTTCGGGGTTCGTTTGGACATTTTTATGCATTAACTGAGTTTTCAATGCATTTATGTGCATAATTCAAATTTGAACTACATGCACATGCTCCAGTGCATATAAATTGGTTGAAAAATCAAATCTGTGTCCTTGGGTGCATGCTTAGGTCCCATGCAAGAAATGGGAATGAATTTCAAACACCAGGGCACCGTTGATTGCCGGCAAAACATTGAGATGCCTGGTTTTTAAATTCTAGTAAATCCAAAACTCGTCTGAAATTCATGAAACTTGGCATGCTATCATGGAGCAGCATCAACGTGCCGTGGTACAAATTTTGTCCCATTTGGGGCAGGTTTGGGTATATGCTTCTCTCAAACCGGAACTTCTCACAACAAGCATGATGGTCTTCGGTAGGGACCGTCCCACCTTTGGGGACGAAACGATATCCATTGCCTCTTATTGCTTTCTAATTTGTTCTCGTGTCAACATAGAACAACAGGAGTGTTGTGTGAATTTCTGTGATTTTTCGGGTTCGTTTGGACATTTTTATGCATTAACTGAGTTTTCAATGCATTTATGTGCATAATTCAAATTTGAACTACATGCACATGCTCCAGTGCATATAAATTGGTTGAAAAATGAAATCTGTGTCCTTGGGTGCATGCTTAGGTCCCATGCACGAAATGGGAATGAGTTTCAAACACCTGGGCACTGTTGATTGACGGCAAAACATTGAGATGCCTTGTTTTTAAATTCTAGTAAATCCAAAACTCGTCTAAAATTCATGAAACTTGGCATGCTATCATGGAGCGGCATCAACGTGCCGTGGGACAAATTTTGTCCCATTTGGGGCAGGTTTGGGTATATGCTTCTCTCAAACCGGAGCTTCTCACAACAAGCATGATGGTTTTCGATAGGGACCATCCCACCTTTGGGGACGAAACGATATCCATTGCCTCTTATTGCTTTCAAATTTGTTCTCGTGTCAACATAGAACAACAGGAGTGTTGTGTGAATTTCTGTGATTTTTTGGGTTCGTTTTGACATTTTTATGCATTAACTGAGTTTTCAATGCATTTATGTGCATAATTCAGATTTGAACTACATGCACATGCTCCAGTGCATATAAATTGGTTGAAAAATCAAATCTGTGTCCTTGGGTGCATGCTTAGGTCCCATACAAGAAATGGGAATGAATTTCAAACACCAGGGCACCGTTGATTGCTGGCAAAACATTGAGATGCCTGGTTTTTAAATTCTAGTAAATCCAAAACTCGTCTGAAATTCATGAAACTTGGCATGCTATCATGGAGCGGCATCAACGTGCCGTGGTACAAATTTTGTCCCATTTGGGGCAGGTTTGGGTATATGCTTCTCTCAAACCGGAACTTCTCACAACAAGCATGATGGTCTTCGGTAGGGAACGTCCCACCTTTGGGGACGAAACGATATCCATTGCCTCTTATTGCTTTCAAATTTGTTCTCGTGTCAACATAGAACAACAGGAGTGTTGTGTGAATTTTTGTGATTTTTCAGGGTTCGTTTGGACATTTTTATGCATTAACTGAGTTTTCAATGCATTTATGTGCATAATTCAAATTTGAACTACATGCACATGCTCCAGTGCATATAAATTGGTTGAAAAATGAAATCTGTGTCCTTGGGTGCATGCTTAGGTCCCATGCACGAAATGGGAATGAATTTCAAACACCTGGGCACCGTTGATTGCCGGCAAAACATTGAGATGCCTGGTTTTTAAATTCTAGTAAATCCAAAACTCGTCTGAAATTCATGAAACTTGGCATGCTATCATGGAGCGGCATCAACGTGCCGTGGTAAAAATTTTGTCCCATTTGGGGCAGGTTTGGGTATATGCTTCTCTCAAACCGGAACTTCTCACAACAAGCATGATGGTCTTCGGTAGGGACCGTCCCACCTTTGGGGACGAAACGATATCCATTGCCTCTTATTGCTTTCAAATTTGTTCTTGTGTCAACATAGAACAACAGGAGTGTTGTGTGAATTTTTGTGATTTTTCGGGTTCGTTTTGACATTTTTATGCATTAACTGAGTTTTCAATGCATTTATGTGCATAATTCAGATTTGAACTACATGCACATGCTCCAGTGCATATAAATTGGTTGAAAAATGAAATCTGTGTCCTTGGGTGCATGCTTAGGTCCCATGCACGAAATGGGAATGAATTTCAAACACCTGGGCACCGTTGATTGACGGCAAAACATTGAGATGCCTGGTTTTTAAATTCTAGTAAATCCAAAACTCGTCTGAAATTCATGAAACTTGGCATGCTATCATGGAGCGGCATCAACGTGCCGTGGTACAAATTTTGTCCCATTTGGGGCAGGTTTGGGTATATGGTTCTCTCAAACCGGAGCTTCTCACAACAAGCATGATGGTTTTCGATAGGGACCGTCCCACCTTTGGGGACGAAACGATATCCATTGCCTCTTATTGCTTTCAAATTTGTTCTCGTGTCAACATAGAACAACAGGAGTGTTGTGTGAATTTTTGTGATTTTTCGGGTTCGTTTTGACATTTTTATGCATTAACTGAGTTTTCAATGCATTTATGTGCATAATTCAGATTTGAACTACATGCACATGCTCCAGTGCATATAAATTGGTTGAAAAATGAAATCTGTGTCCTTGGGTGCATGCTTAGGTCCCATGCACGAAATGGGAATGAATTTCAAACACCAGGGCACCGTTGATTGCCCGCAAAACATTGAGATGCCTGGTTTTTTAATTCTAGTAAATCCAAAACTCGTCTGAAATTCATGAAACTTGGCATGCTATCATGGAGCGGCATCAACATGCCGTGGTACAAATTTTGTCCCATTTGGGGCAGGTTTGGGTATATGCTTCTCTCAAACCGGAACTTCTCACAACAAGCATGATGGTCTTCGGTAGGGACCGTCCCACCTTTGGGGACGAAACGATATCCATTGCCTCTTATTGCTTTCAAATTTGTTCTCGTGTCAACATAGAACAACAGGAGTGTTGTGTGAATTTTTGTGATTTTTCGGGGTTCGTTTGGACATTTTTATGCATTAACTGAGTCTTCAATGCATTTATGTGCATAATTCAAATTTGAACTACATGCACATGCTCCAGTGCATATAAATTGGTTGAAAAATGAAATCTGTGTCCTTGGGTGCATGCTTAGGTCCCATGCAAGAAATTGGAATGAATTTCAAACACCAGGGCACCGTTTACTGCCGGCAAAACATTGAGATGCCTGGTTTTTAAATTCTAGTAAATCCAAAACTCGTCTGAAATTCATGAAACTTGGCATGCTATCATGGAGCGGCATCAACGTGCCGTGGTACAAATTTTGTCCCATTTGGGGCAGCTTTGGGTATATGCTTCTCTCAAACCGGAGCTTCTCACAACAAGCATGATGGTTTTCGGTAGGGACCGTCCCACCTTTGTGCATAATTCAAATTTGAACTACATGCACATGCTCAAGTGCATATAAATTGGTTGAAAAATCAAATCTGTGTCCTTGGGTGCATGCTTACGTCCCATGCAAGAAATGGGAATGAATTTCAAACACCAGGGAACCGTTGATTGCCGGCAAAACATTGAGATGCCTGGTTTTTAAATTCAAGTAAATCCAAAACTCGTCTGAAATTCATGAAACTTGGCATGCTATCATGGAGCGGAATCAACATGCCGTGGTACAAATTTTGCCCCATTTGGGGTGGGTTTGGGTATATGCCTCTCACAAACCGGAGCTTCTCACAAGAAGCAGGATGGTTTTCGGTAGGGAACGTCCACCTTTGGGGACGAACCGATATCCATTGCCTCTTATTGCTCTCAAATTTTTTCTCATGTCAACATAGAACAACAGGAGTGTTGTGTGAATTTTTGTGATTTTTCTGGGTTCGTTTGGACTGTATTAACTGAGTTTTCAATGCATTTATGTGCATAATTCAAATTTGAACTACATGCACATGCTCCAGTGCATATAAATTTGTTGAAAAATCAAACCTCTGTCGATGGGTGCATGCTTAGGTCCCGTGCAAGAAATGGGAATGAATTTCAAACACCAGGGCACCGGTGATTGCCGGCAAAACATTGAGATGCCTGGTTTTTAAATTCTAGTAAATCCAAAACTCGTCTGAAATTCATGAAACTTGGCATGCTATCATGGAGCGGAATCAACATGTCGTGCTACAATTTTTGCCCCATTTGGGGCAGGTTTGGGTTTATGCTTCTCACAAACCGGAGCTTCTCACAACAAGCATGATGGTTTTCGGTAGGGAACGTCCCACCTTTGGGGACGAAACGATATCCATTGCCTCTTATTGCTTTCAAATTTTTTCTCATGTCAACATAGAACAACATGAGTGTTGTGTGAAGTTTTGTGATATTTCTGGGTTCGTTTGGACATATTTATGCATTAACTAAGTTTTCAATGGATTTATGTGCATAGTTCCAATTTGAACTACATGCACATGCTCCAATGTATATAAATTGGTTGAAAAATCAAATCTGTGTCCTTGGGTGCATGCTTAGGTCCCATGCAAGAAATTGGAATGAATTTCAAACACCAGGGCACCGTTTACTGCCGGCAAAACATTGAGATGCCTGGTTTTTAAATTCTAGTAAATCCAAAACTCGTCTGAAATTCATGAAACTTGGCATGCTATCATGGAGCGGCATCAACGTGCCGTGGTACAAATTTTGTCCCATTTGGGGCAGCTTTGGGTATATGCTTCTCTCAAACCGGAGCTTCTCACAACAAGCATGATGGTTTTCGGTAGGGACCGTCCCACCTTTGTGCATAATTCAAATTTGAACTACATGCACATGCTCAAGTGCATATAAATTGGTTGAAAAATCAAATCTGTGTCCTTGGGTGCATGCTTACGTCCCATGCAAGAAATGGGAATGAATTTCAAACACCAGGGAACCGTTGATTGCCGGCAAAACATTGAGATGCCTGGTTTTTAAATTCAAGTAAATCCAAAACTCGTCTGAAATTCATGAAACTTGGCATGCTATCATGGAGCGGAATCAACATGCCGTGGTACAAATTTTGCCCCATTTGGGGTGGGTTTGGGTATATGCCTCTCACAAACCGGAGCTTCTCACAAGAAGCAGGATGGTTTTCGGTAGGGAACGTCCACCTTTGGGGACGAACCGATATCCATTGCCTCTTATTGCTCTCAAATTTTTTCTCATGTCAACATAGAACAACAGGAGTGTTGTGTGAATTTTTGTGATTTTTCTGGGTTCGTTTGGACTGTATTAACTGAGTTTTCAATGCATTTATGTGCATAATTCAAATTTGAACTACATGCACATGCTCCAGTGCATATAAATTTGTTGAAAAATCAAACCTCTGTCGATGGGTGCATGCTTAGGTCCCGTGCAAGAAATGGGAATGAATTTCAAACACCAGGGCACCGGTGATTGCCGGCAAAACATTGAGATGCCTGGTTTTTAAATTCTAGTAAATCCAAAACTCGTCTGAAATTCATGAAACTTGGCATGCTATCATGGAGCGGAATCAACATGTCGTGCTACAATTTTTGCCCCATTTGGGGCAGGTTTGGGTTTATGCTTCTCACAAACCGGAGCTTCTCACAACAAGCATGATGGTTTTCGGTAGGGAACGTCCCACCTTTGGGGACGAAACGATATCCATTGCCTCTTATTGCTTTCAAATTTTTTCTCATGTCAACATAGAACAACATGAGTGTTGTGTGAAGTTTTGTGATATTTCTGGGTTCGTTTGGACATATTTATGCATTAACTAAGTTTTCAATGGATTTATGTGCATAGTTCCAATTTGAACTACATGCACATGCTCCAATGTATATAAATTGGTTGAAAAATCAAATCTGTGTCCTTGGGTGCATGCTTAGGTCCCATGCAAGAAATTGGAATGAATTTCAAACACCAGGGCACCGTTTACTGCCGGCAAAACATTGAGATGCCTGGTTTTTAAATTCTAGTAAATCCAAAACTCGTCTGAAATTCATGAAACTTGGCATGCTATCATGGAGCGGCATCAACGTGCCGTGGTACAAATTTTGTCCCATTTGGGGCAGCTTTGGGTATATGCTTCTCTCAAACCGGAGCTTCTCACAACAAGCATGATGGTTTTCGGTAGGGACCGTCCCACCTTTGGGGACGAAACGATATCCATTGCCTCTTATTGCTTTCAAATTTGTTCTCGTGTCAACATAGAACAACAGGAGTGTTGTGTGAATTTTTGTGATTTTTCTGGGTTCGTTTGGACATTTTTATGCATTAACTGAGTTTTCAATGCATTTATGTGCATAATTCAGATTTGAACTACATGCACATGCTCCAGTTCATATAAATTGGTTGAAAAATCAAATCTGTGTCCTTGGGTGCATGCTTAGGTCCCATGCAAGAAATGGGAATTAATTTCAAACACCAGGGCACCGTTGATTCCCGGCAGAACATTGAGATGCCTGGTTTTTAAATTCTAGTAAATCCAAAACTCGTCTGAAATTCATGAAACTTGGCATGCTATCATGGAGCGGCATCAACGTGCCGTGGTACAAATTTTGTCCCATTTGGGGCAGGTTTGGGTATATGCTTCTCTCAAACCGGAGCTTCTCACAACAAGCGTGATGGTTTTCGGTAGGGACCGTCCCACCTTTGGGGACGAAACCATATCCATTGCCTCTTATTGCTTTCAAATTTGTTCTCGTGTCAACATAGAACAACAGGAGTGTTGTGTGAATTTTTGTGATTTTTCGGGGTTCGTTTGGACATTTTTATGCATTAACTGAGTTTTCAGTGCATTTATGTGCATAATTCAAATTTGAACTACATGCACATGCTCCCGTGCATATAAATTGGTTGAAAAATCAAATCTGTGTCCTTGGGTGCATGCTTAGGTCCCATGCAAGAAATGGGAATGAATTTCAAACACGAGGGCACCGTTGATTGCCGGCAAAACATTGAGATGCCTGGTTTTTAAATTCTAGTAAATCCAAAACTCGTCTGAAATTCATGAAACTTGGCATGTTATCATGGAGCGGCATCAACGTGCCGTGGTACAAATTTTGTCCCATTTGGGGCAGGTTTGGGTATATGCTTCTCTCAAACCGTAGCTTCTCACAACAAGCGTGACGGTTTTCGGTAGGGACCGTCCCACCTTTGGGGACGAAACGATATCCATTGCCTCTTATTGCTTTCAAATTTGTTCTCGTGTCAACATAGAACAACAGGAGTGTTGTGTGAATTTTTGTGATTTTTCGGGGTTCGTTTGGACATTTTTATGCATTAACTGAGTCTTCAATGCATTTATGTGCATAATTCAAATTTGAACTACATGCACATGCTCCAGTGCATATAAATTGGTTGAAAAATGAAATCTGTGTCCTTGGGTGCATGCTTAGGTCCCATGCACGAAATGGGAATGAATTTCAAACACCTGGGCACCGTTGATTGACGGCAAAACATTGAGATGCCTGGTTTTTAAATTCTAGTAAATCCAAAACTCGTCTGAAATTCATGAAACTTGGCATGCTATCATGGAGCGGCATCAACGTGCCGTGGTACAAATTTTGTCCCATTTGGGGCAGGTTTGGGTATATGCTTCTCTCAAACCGGAGCTTCTCACAACAAGCATGATGGTTTTCGATAGGGACCGCCCCACCTTTGGGGACGAAACGATATCCATTGCCTCTTATTGCTTTCAAATTTGTTCTCGTGTCAACATAGAACAACAGGAGTGTTGTGTGAATTTTTGTGATTTTTCTGGTTCGTTTTGACATTTTTATGCATTAACTGAGTTTTCAATGCATTTATGTGCATAATTCAGATTTGAACTACATGCACATGCTCCAGTGCATATAAATTGGTTGAAAAATGAAATCTGTGTCCTTGGGTGCATGCTTAGGTCCCATGCACGAAATGGGAATGAATTTCAAACACCTGGGCACCGTTGATTGACGGCAAAACATTGAGATGCCTGGTTTTTAAATTCTAGTAAATCCAAAACTCGTCTGAAATTCATGAAACTTGGCATGCTATCATGGAGCGGCATCAACGTGCCGTGGTACAAATTTTGTCCCATTTGGGGCAGCTTTGGGTATATGCTTCTCTCAAACCGGAGCTTCTCACAACAAGCATGATGGTTTTCGATAGGGACCGTCCCACCTTTGGGGACGAAACGATATCCATTGCCTCTTATTGCTTTCAAATTTGTTCTCGTGTCAACATAGAACAACAGGAGTGTTGTGTGAATTTTTGTGATTTTTCGGGGTTCGTTTGGACATTTTTATGCATTAACTGAGTTTTCAATGCATTTATGTGCATAATTCAAATTTGAACTACATGCACATGCTCCAGTGCATATAAATTGGTTGAAAAATCAAATCTGTGTCCTTGGGTGCATGCTTAGGTCCCATGCACGAAATGGGAATGAATTTCAAACACCAGGGCACCGTTGATTGACGGCAAAACATTGAGATGCCTGGTTTTTAAATTCTAGTAAATCCAAAACTCGTCTGAAATTCATGAAACTTGGCATGCTATCATGGAGCGGCATCAACATGCCGTGGTAGAAATTTTGTCCCATTTGGGGCAGGTTTGGGTATATGCTTCTCTCAAACCGGAGCTTCTCACAACAAGCATGATGGTTTTCGGTAGGGACCGTCCCTCCTTTTGGGACGAAACGATATCCATTGCCTCTTATTGCTTTCAAATTTGTTCTCGTGTCAACATAGAACAACAGGAGTGTTGTGTGAATTTTTTTGATTTTTCGGGGTTCCTTTGGACATTTTTATGCATTAACTGAGTTTTCAATGCATTTATGTGCATAGTTCAAATTTGAACTACATGCACATGCTCCAGTGCATATAAATTTGTTGAAAAATCAAACCTCTGTCCTTGGGTGCATGCTTAGGTCCCATGCAAGAAATGGGAATGAATTTCAAACACCAGGGCACCGTTGATTGCCGGCAAAACATTGAGATGCCTGGTTTTTAAATTCTAGTAAATCCAAAACTCGTCTGAAATTCATGAAACTTGGCATGCTATCATGGAGCGGAATCAACATGTCGTGGTACAATTTTTGCCCCATTTGGGGAAGGTTTGGGTTTATGCTTCTCACAAACCGGAGCATCTCACAACAAGCATGATGGTTTTGGATAGGGACCGTCCCACCTTTGGGGACGAAACGATATCCATTGCCTCTTATTGCTTTCAAAGTTGTTCTCGTGTCAACATAGAACAACAGGAGTGTTGTGTGAATTTTTGTGATTTTTCGGGGTTCGTTTGGACATTTTTATGCATTAACTGAGTTTTCAATGCATTTATGTGCATAATTCAAATTTGAACTACATGCACATGCTCCAGTGCATATAAATTGGTTGAAAAATCAAATCTGTGTCCTTGGGTGCATGCTTAGGTCCCATGCAAGAAATGGGAATGAATTTCAAACACCAGGGCACCGTTGATTGCCGGCAAAACATTGAGATGCCTGGTTTTTAAATTCTAGTAAATCCAAAACTCGTCTGAAATTCATGAAACTTGGCATGCTATCATGGAGCGGCATCAACGTGCCGTGGTACAAATTTTGTCCCATTTGGGGCAGGTTTGGGTATATGCTTCTCTCAAACAGGAGCTTCTCACAACAAGCATGATGGTTTTCGGTAGGGACCGTCCCACCTTTCGGGACGAAACGATATCCATTGCCTCTTATTGCTTTCAAATTTGTTCTCGTGTCAACATAGAACAACAGGAGTGTTGTGTGAATTTTTGTGATTTTTCGGGGTTCGTTTGGACATTTTTATGCATTAACTGAGTTTTCAATGCATTTATGTGCATAATTCAAATTTGAACTACATGCACATGCTCCAGTGCATATAAATTGGTTGAAAAATCAAATCTGTGTCCTTGGGTGCATGCTTACGTCCCATGCAAGAAATGGGAATGAATTTCAAACACCAGGGAACCGTTGATTGCCAACAAGACATTGAGATGCCTGGTTTTTAAACTCTAGTAAATCCAAAACTCGTCTGAAATTCATGAAACTTGGCATGCTATCATGGAGCGGAATCAACTTGCCGTGGTACAAATTTTGCCCCATTTGGGGTGGGTTTGGGTATATGCCTCTCACAAACCGGAGCTTCTCACAACAAGCAGGATGGTTTTCGGTAGGGAACGTCCACCTTTGGGGACGAAACGATATCCATTGCCTCTTATTGCTTTCAAATTTTTTCTCATGTCAACATAGAACTACAGGAGTGTTGTGTGAATTTTTGTGATTTTTCTGGGTTCGTTTGGACTGCATTAACTGAGTTTTCAATGCATTTATGTGCATAATTCAAATTTGAACTACATGCACATGCTCCAGTGCATATAAATTGGTTGAAAAATCAAATCTGTTTCCTTGGGTGCATGCTTAGGTCCCATGCAAGAAATGGGAATGAATTTCAAACACCAGGGCACCGTTGATTGCCAGCAAAACATTGAGATGCCTGGTTTTTAAACTCTAGTAAATCCAAAACTCGTCTGAAATTCATGAAACTTGGCATGCTATCATGGAGCGGAATCAACTTGCCGTGGTACAAATTTTGCCCCATTTGGGGTGGGTTTGGGTATACGCCTCTCACAAACCGGAGCTTCTCACAACAAGCAGGATGGTTTTCGGTAGGGAACGTCCACCTTTGGGGACGAAACGATATCCATTGCCTCTTATTGCTTTCAAATTTTTTCTCATGTCAACATAGAACTACAGGAGTGTTGTGTGAATTTTTGTGATTTTTCTGGGTTCGTTTGGACTGCATTAACTGAGTTTTCAATGCATTTATGTGCATAATTCAAATTTGAACTACATGCACATGCTCCAGTGCATATAAATTTGTTGAAAAATCAAACCTCTGTCCTTGGGTGCATGCTTAGGTCCCATGCAAGAAATGGGAATGAATTTCAAACACCAGGGCACCGTTGACTGCCGGCAAAACATTGAGATGCCTGGTTTTTAAATTCTAGTAAATCCAAAACTCGTCTGAAATTCATGAAACTTGGCACGCTATCATGGAGCGGCATCAACGTGCCGTGGTACACATTTTGTCCCATTTGGGGCAGCTTTGGGTATATGCTTCTCTCAAACCGGAGCTTCTCACAACAAGCATGATGGTTTTCGGTAGGGAACGTCCCACCTTTGGGGACGAAACGATATCCATTGCCTCTTATTGCTTTCAAATTTGTTCTCGTGTCAACATAGAACAACAGGAGTGTTGTGTGAATTTTTGTGATTTTTCGGGGTTCGTTTGGACATTTTTATGCATTAACTGAGTTTTCAATGCATTTATGTGCATAATTCAAATTTGAACTACATGCACATGCTCCAGTGCATATAAATTGGTTGAAAAATCAAATCTGTGTCCTTGGGTGCATGCTTAGGTCCCATGCAAGAAATGGGAATGAATTTCAAACACCAGGGCACCGTTGATTGCCGGCAAAACATTGAGATGCCTGGTTTTTAAATTCTAGTAAATCCAAAACTCGTCTGAAATTCATGAAACTTGGCATGCTATCATGGAGCGGCATCAACGTGCTGTGGTACAAATTTTGTCCCATTTGGGGCAGCTTTGGGTATATGCTTCTCTCAAACCGGAGCTTCTCACAACAAGCATGATGGTTTTCGGTAGGGACCGTCCCACCTTTGGGGACAAAACGATATCCATTGCCTCTTATTGCTTTCAAATTTGTTCTCGTGTCAACATAGAACAACAGGAGTGTTGTGTGAATTTTTGTGATTTTTCGGGGTTCGTTTGGACATTTTTATGCATTAACTGAGTTTTCAATGCATTTATGTGCATAATTCAAATTTGAACTACATGCCCATGCTCCAGTGCATATAAATTGGTTGAAAAATCAAATCTGTGTCCTTGGGTGCATGCTTAGGTCCCATGCAAGAAATGGGAATGAATTTCAAACACGAGGGCACCGTTGATTACCAGCAAAACATTGAGATGCCTGGTTTGAAATTCTAGTAGATCCAAAACTCGTCTGAAATTCATGAAACTTGGCATGCTATCATGGAGCGGCATCAACATGCCGTGGTACAAATTTTGTCCCATTTGGGGCAGGTTTGGGTATATGCTTCTCTCAAACCGGAGCTTCTTACAACAAGCATGATGGTTTTCGGTAGGGACCGTCCCACCTTTTGGGACGAACCGATATCCATTGCCTCTTATTGCTTTCAAATTTGTTCTCATGTCAACATAGAACAACAGGAGTGTTGTGTGAATTTTTGTGATTTTTCGGGGTTCCTTTGGACATTTTTATGCATTAACTGAGTTTTCAATGCATTTATGTGCATAATTCAAATTTGAACTACATGCACATGCTCCAGTGCATATAAATTGGTTGAAAAATCAAATCTGTGTCCTTGGGTGCATGCTTACGTCCCATGCAAGAAATGGGAATGAATTTCAAACACCAGGGACCGTTGATTGCCGGCAAAACATTGAGATGCCTGGTTTTTAAATTCTAGTAAATCCAAAACTCGTCTGAAATTCATGAAACTTGGCATGCTATCATGGAGCGGCATCAACGTGCCGTGTTACAAATTTTGCCCCATTTGGGGTGGGTTTGGGTATATGCCTCTCACAAACCGGAGCTTCTCACAACAAGCAGGATGGTTTTCGGTAGGGAACGTCCACCTTTGGGGACGAAACGATATCCATTGCCTCTTATTGCTCTCAAATTTTTTCTCATGTGAACATAGAACAACAGGAGTGTTGTGTGAATTTTTGTGATTTTTCTGGGTTCGTTTGGACTGCATTAACTGAGTTTTCAATGCATGTATGTGCATTATTCAAATTTGAACTACATGCACATGCTCCAGTGCATATAAATTTGTTGAAAAATCAAACCTCTAACCTTGGGTGCATGCTTAGGTCCCATGCAAGAAATGGGAATGAATTTCAAACACGAGGGCACCGTTGATTGCCAGGGAAAACATTGAGATGCCTGGTTTTTAAATTATAGTAAATCCAAAACTCGTCTGAAATTCATGAAACTTGGCATGCTATCATGGAGCGGCATCAACATGCCGTGGTACAAATTTTGTCCCATTTGGGGCAGGTTTGGGTATATGCTTCTCTCAAACCGGAGCTTCTCACAACAAGCATGATGGTTTTCGGTAGGGACCGTCCCACCTTTTGGGACGAAACGATATCCATTGCCTCTTATTACTTTCAAATTTGTTCTCGTGTCAACATAGAACAACAGGAGTGTTGTGTGAATTTTTTTGATTTTTCAGGGTTCCTTTGGACATTTTTATGCATTAACTGAGTTTTCAATGCATTTATGTGCATAATTCAAATTTGAACTACATGCACATGCTCCAGTGCATAGAAATTGGTTGAAAAATCAAATCTGTGTCCTTGGGTGCATGCTTAGGTCCCATGCAAGAAAAGGGAATGAATTTCAAACACCAGGGAACCGTTGATTGCCGGCAAAACATTGAGATGCCTGGTTTTTAAATTCTAGTAAATCCAAAACTCGTCTGAAATTCATGAAACTTGGCATGCTATCATGGAGCGGAATCAACATGCCGTGGTACAAATGTTGCCCCATTTGGGGTGGGTTTGGGTATATGCCTCTCACAAACCGGAGCTTCTCACAACAAGCAGGATGGTTTTCGGTAGGGAACGTCCACCTTTGGGGACGAAACGATATCCATTGCCTCTTATTGCTTTCAAATTTTTTCTCATGTCAACATAGAACAACAGGAGTGTTGTGTGAATTTTCGTGATTTTTCTGGGTTCGTTTGGACTGCATTAACTGAGTTTTCAATGCATTTATGTGCATAATTCAAATTTGAACTACATGCACATGCTCCAGTGCATATAAATTGGTTGAAAAATCAAATCTGTGTCCTTGGGTGCATACTTAGGTCCCATGCAAGAAATGAGAATGAATTTCAAACACCAGGGAACCGTTGATTGCCGGCAAAAGATTGAGATGCCTGGTTTTTTAATTCTAGTAAATCCAAAACTCGTCTGAAATTCACGAAACTTGGCATGCTATCATGGAGCGGCATCAACGTGCCGTGGTACAAATTTTGTCCCATTTGGGGCAGGTTTGGGTATATGCTTCTCTCAAACCGGAGCTTCTCACAACAAGCATGATGGTTTTCGATAGGGACCGTCCCACCTTTGGGGACGAAACGATATCCATTGCCTCTTATTGCTTTCAAATTTGTTCTCGTGTCAACATAGAACAACAGGAGTGTTGTGTGAATTTTTGTGATTTTTCGGGGTTCGTTTGGACATTTTTATGCATTAACTGAGTTTTCAATGCATTTATGTGCATAATTCAAATTTGAACTACATGCAGATGCGCCAGTGCATATAAATTGGTTGAAAAATCAAATCTGTGTCCTTGGGTGCATGCTTAGGTCCCATGCAAGAAATGGGAATGAATTTCAAACACGAGGGCACCGTTGATTGCCGGCAAAACATTGAGATGCCTGGTTTTTAAATTCTAGTAAATCCAAAACTCGTCTGAAATTCATGAAACTTGGCATGCTATCATGGAGCGGCATCAACATGCCGTGGTACAAATTTTGTCCCATTTGGGGTAGGTTTGGGTATATGCTTCTCTCAAACCGGAGCTTCTCACAACAAGCATGATGGTTTTCGGTAGGGACCGTCCCACCTTTGGGGACGAAACGATATCCATTGCCTCTTATTGCTTTCAAATTTGTTCTCGTGTCAACATAGAACAACAGGAGTGTTGTGTGAATTTTTGTGATTTTTCGGGGTTCGTTTGGACATTTTTATGCATTAACTGAGTTTTCAATGCATTTACGTGCATAATTCAAATTTGAACTACATGCAGATGCGCCAGTGCATATAAATTGGTTGAAAAATCAAATCTGTGTCCTTGGGTGCATGCTTAGGTCCCATGCAAGAAATGGGAATGAATTTCAAACACGAGGGCACCGTTGATTGCCAGGGAAAACATTGAGATGCCTGGTTTTTAAATTATAGTAAATCCAAAACTCGTCTGAAATTCATGAAACTTGGCATGCTATCATGGAGCGGCATCAACATGCCGTGGTACAAATTTTGTCCCATTTGGGGCAGGTTTGGGTATATGCTTCTCTCAAACCGGAGCTTCTCACAACAAGCATGATGGTGTTCGGTAGGGACCGTCCCACCTTTTGGGACGAAACGATATCCATTGCCTCTTATTGCTTTCAAATTTGTTCTCGTGTCAACATAGAACAACAGGAGTGTTGTGTGAATTTTTTTGATTTTTCAGGGTTCCTTTGGACATTTTTATGCATTAACTGAGTTTTCAATGCATTTATGTGCATAATTCAAATTTGAACTACATGCACATGCTCCAGTGCATAGAAATTGGTTGAAAAATCAAATCTGTGTCCTTGGGTGCATGCTTAGGTCCCATGCAAGAAAAGGGAATGAATTTCAAACACCAGGGAACCGTTGATTGCCGGCAAAACATTGAGATGCCTGGTTTTTAAATTCTAGTAAATCCAAAACTCGTCTGAAATTCATGAAACTTGGCATGCTATCATGGAGCGGAATCAACATGCCGTGGTACAAATGTTGCCCCATTTGGGGTGGGTTTGGGTATATGCCTCTCACAAACCGGAGCTTCTCACAACAAGCAGGATGGTTTTCGGTAGGGAACGTCCACCTTTGGGGACGAAACGATATCCATTGCCTCTTATTGCTTTCAAATTTTTTCTCATGTCAACATAGAACAACAGGAGTGTTGTGTGAATTTTCGTGATTTTTCTGGGTTCGTTTGGACTGCATTACCTGAGTTTTCAATGCATTTATGTGCATAATTCAAATTTGAACTACATGCACATGCTCCAGTGCATATAAATTGGTTGAAAAATCAAATCTGTGTCCTTGGGTGCATACTTAGGTCCCATGCAAGAAATGAGAATGAATTTCAAACACCAGGGAACCGTTGATTGCCGGCAAAAGATTGAGATGCCTGGTTTTTTAATTCTAGTAAATCCAAAACTCGTCTGAAATTCATGAAACTTGGCATGCTATCATGGAGCGGCATCAACGTGCCGTGGTACAAATTTTGTCCCATTTGGGGCAGGTTTGGGTATATGCTTCTCTCAAACCGGAGCTTCTCACAACAAGCATGATGGTTTTCGATAGGGACCGTCCCACCTTTGTGGACGAAACGATATCCATTGCCTCTTATTGCTTTCAAATTTGTTCTCGTGTCAACATAGAACAACAGGAGTGTTGTGTGAATTTTTGTGATTTTTCGGGGTTCGTTTGGACATTTTTATGCATTAACTGAGTTTTCAATGCATTTATGTGCATAGGTCACATTTGAACTACATGCACATGCTCCAGTGCATATAAATTGGTTGAAAAATCAAATCTGTGTCCTTGGGTGCATGCTTAGGTCCCATGCAAGAAATGGGAATGAATTTCAAACACCAGGGCACCGTTGATTGCCGGCAAAACATTGAGATGCCTGGTTTTTAAATTCTAGTAAATCCAAAACTCGTCTGAAATTCATGAAACTTGGCATGCTATCATGGAGCGGCATCAACGTGCCGTGGTACAAATTTTGTCCCATTTGGGGCAGGTTTGGGTATATGCTTCTCTCAAACCGGAGCTTCTCACAACAAGCATGATGGTTTTCGATAGGGACCGTCCCACCTTTGGGGACGAAACGATATCCATTGCCTCTTATTGCTTTCAAATTTGTTCTCGTGTCAACATAGAACTATAGGAGTGTTGTGTGAATTTTTGTGATTTTTCGGGGTTCGTTTGGACATTTTTATGCATTAACTGAGTTTTCAATGCATTTATGTGCATAATTCAAATTTGAACTACATGCAGATGCGCCAGTGCATATAAATTGGTTGAAAAATCAAATCTGTGTCCTTGGGTGCATGCTTAGGTCCCATGCAAGAAATGGGAATGAATTTCAAACACGAGGGCACCGTTGATTGCCGGCAAAACATTGAGATGCCTGGTTTTTAAATTATAGTAAATCCAAAACTCGTCTGAAATTCATGAAACTTGGCATGCTATCATGGAGCGGCATCAACATGCCGTGGTACAAATTTTGTCCCATTTGGGGTAGGTTTGGGTATATGCTTCTCTCAAACCGGAGCTTCTCACAACAAGCATGATGGTTTTCGGTAGGGACCGTCCCACCTTTTGGGACGAAACGATATCCATTGCCTCTTATTGCTTTCAAATTTGTTCTCGTGTCAACATAGAACAACAGGAGTGTTGTGTGAATTTTTTTGATTTTTCAGGGTTCCTTTGGACATTTTTATGCATTAACTGAGTTTTCAATGCATTTATGTGCATAATTCAAATTTGAACTACATGCACATGCTCCAGTGCATAGAAATTGGTTGAAAAATCAAATCTGTGTCCTTGGGTGCATGTTTAGGTCCCATGCAAGAAAAGGGAATGAATTTCAAACACCAGGGAACCGTTGATTGCCGGCAAAACATTGAGATGCCTGGTTTTTAAATTCTAGTAAATCCAAAACTCGTCTGAAATTCATGAAACTTGGCATGCTATCATGGAGCGGAATCAACATGCCGTGGTACAAATGTTGCCCCATTTGGGGTGGGTTTGGGTATATGCCTCTCACAAACCGGAGCTTCTCACAACAAGCAGGATGGTTTTCGGTAGGGAACGTCCACCTTTGGGGACGAAACGATATCCATTGCCTCTTATTGCTTTCAAATTTTTTCTCATGTCAACATAGAACAACAGGAGTGTTGTGTGAATTTTCGTGATTTTTCTGGGTTCGTTTGGACTGCATTAACTGAGTTTTCAATGCATTTATGTGCATAATTCAAATTTGAACTACATGCACATGCTCCAGTGCATATAAATTGGTTGAAAAATCAAATCTGTGTCCTTGGGTGCATACTTAGGTCCCATGCAAGAAATGAGAATGAATTTCAAACACCAGGGAACCGTTGATTGCCGGCAAAAGATTGAGATGCCTGGTTTTTTAATTCTAGTAAATCCAAAACTCGTCTGAAATTCATGAAACTTGGCATGCTATCATGGAGCGGCATCAACGTGCCGTGGTACAAATTTTGTCCCATTTGGGGCAAGTTTGGGTATATGCTTCTCTCAAACCGGAGCTTCTCACAACAAGCATGATGGTTTTCGATAGGGACCGTCCCACCTTTGGGGACGAAACGATATCCATTGCCTCTTATTGCTTTCAAATTTGTTCTCGTGTCAACATAGAACAACAGGAGTGTTGTGTGAATTTTTGTGATTTTTCGGGGTTCGTTTGGACATTTTTATGCATTAACTGAGTTTTCAATGCATTTATGTGCATAATTCAAATTTGAACTACATGCACATGCTCCAGTGCATATAAATTGGTTGAAAAATCAAATCTGTATCCTTGGGTGCATGCTTAGGTCCCATGCAAGAAATGGGAATGAATTTCAAACACCAGGGCACCGTTGATTGCCGGCAAAGCATTGAGATGCCTGGTTTTTAAATTCTAGTAAATCCAAAACTTGTCTGAAATTCATGAAACTTGGCATGCTATCATGGAGCGGCATCAACGTGCCGTGGTACAAATTTTGTCCCATTTGGGGCAGGTTTGGGTATATGATTCTCTCAAACCGGAGCTTCTCACAACAAGCATGATGGTTTTCGATAGGGACCGTCCCACCTTTGGGGACGAAACGATATCCATTGCCTCTTATTGCTTTCAAATTTGTTCTCGTGTCAACATAGAACTATAGGAGTGTTGTGTGAATTTTTGTGATTTTTCGGGGTTCGTTTGGACATTTTTATGCATTAACTGAGTTTTCAATGCATTTATGTGCATAATTCAAATTTGAACTACATGCACATGCTCCAGTGCATATAAATTGGTTGAAAAATCAAATCTGTGTCCTTGGGTGCATGCTTAGGTCCCATGCAAGAAATGGGAATGAATTTCAAACACCAGGGCACCGTTGATTGCCGGCAAAACATTGAGATGCCTGGTTTTTAAATTCTAGTAAATCCAAAACTCGTCTGAAATTCATGAAACTTGGCATGCTATCATGGAGCGGTATCAACGTGCCGTGGTACAAATTTTGTCCCATTTGGGGCAGGTTTGGGTTTATGCTTCTCACAACAAGCAGGATGGTTTTCGGTAGGGAACGTCCCACCTTTGGGGACGAAATGATATCCATTGCCTCTTATTGCTTTCAAATTTGTTCTCGTGTCAACATAGAACAACAGGAGTGTTGTGTGAATTTTTGTGATTTTTCAGGGTTCGTTTGGACATTTTTATGCATTAACTGAGTTTTCAATGCATTTATGTGCATAATTCAAATTTGAACTACATGCACATGCTCCAGTGCATATAAATTGGTTGAAAAATCAAATCTGTGTCCTCGGGTGCATGCTTAGGTCCCATGCAAGAAATGGGAATGAATTTCAAACACCAGGGCACCGTTGATTGCCGGCAAAACATTGAGATGCCTGGTTTTTAAATTCTAGTAAATCCAAAACTCGTCTGAAATTCATGAAACTTGGCATGCTATCATGGAGCGGTATCAACGTGCCGTGGTACAAATTTTGTCCCATTTGGGGCAGGTTTGGGTTTATGCTTCTCACAACAAGCAGGATGGTTTTCGGTAGGGAACGTCCCACCTTTGGGGACGAAACGATATCCATTGCCTCTTATTGCTTTCAAATTTGTTCTCGTGTCAACATAGAACAACAGGAGTGTTGTGTGAATTTTTGTGATTTTTCAGGGTTCGTTTGGACATTTTTATGCATTAACTGAGTTTTCAATGCATTTATGTGCATAATTCAAATTTGAACTACATGCACATGCTCCAGTGCATATAAATTGGTTGAAAAATCAAATCTGTGTCCTCGGGTGCATGCTTAGGTCCCATGCAAGAAATGGGAATGAATTTCAAACACCAGGGCACCGTTGATTGCCGGCAAAACATTGAGATGCCTGGTTTTTAAATTCTAGTAAATCCAAAACTCGTCTGAAATTCATGAAACATGGCATGCTATCATGGAGCGGCATCAACGTGCCGTGGTACAAATTTTGTCCCATTTGGGGCAGGTTTGGGTATATGCTTCTCTCAAACCGGAGCTTCTCACAACAAGCATGATGGTTTTCGATAGGGACCGTCCCACCTTTGGGGACGAAACGATATCCTTTGCCTCTTATTGCTTTCAAATTTGTTCTCGTGTCAACATAGAACAACAGGAGTGTTCTGTGAATTTTTGTGATTTTTCGGGGTTCGTTTGGACATTTTTATGCATTAACTGAGTTTTCAATGCATTTATGTGCATAATTCAAATTTGAACTACATGCACATGCTCCAGTGCATATAAATTGGTTGAAAAATCAAATCTGTGTCCTTGGGTGCATGCTTAGGTCCCATGCAAGAAATGGGAATGAATTTCAAACACCAGGGCACCGTTGATTGCCGGCAAAACATTGAGATGCCTGGTTTTTAAATTCTAGTAAATCCAAAACTCGTCTGAAATTCATGAAACTTGGCATGCTATCATGGAGCAGTATCAACGTGCCGTGGTACAAATTTTGTCCCATTTGGGGCAGGTTTGGGTTTATGCTTCTCACAACAAGCAGGATGGTTTTCGGTAGGGAACGTCCCACCTTTGGGGACGAAACGATATCCATTGCCTCTTATTGCTTTGAAATTTGTTCTCGTGTCAACATAGAACAACAGGAGTGTTGTGTGAATTTTTGTGATTTTTCAGGGTTCGTTTGGACATTTTTATGCATTAACTGAGTTTTCAATGCATTTATGTGCATATTTCAAATTTGAACTACATGCACATGCTCCAGTGCATATAAATTGGTTGAAAAATCAAATCTGTGTCCTCGGGTGCATGCTTAGGTCCCATGCAAGAAATGGGAATGAATTTCAAACACCAGGGCACCGTTGATTGCCGGCAAAACATTGAGATGCCTGGTTTTTAAATTCTAGTAAATCCAAAACTCGTCTGAAATTCATGAAACTTGGCATGCTATCATGGAGCGGCATCAACGTGCCGTGGTACAAATTTTGTCCCATTTGGGGCAGGTTTGGGTATATGCTTCTCTCAAACCGGAGCTTCTCACAACAAGCATGATGGTTTTCGATACGGACCGTCCCACCTTTGGGGACGAAACGATATCCGTTGCCTCTTATTGCTTTCAAATTTGTTCTCGTGTCAACATAGAACAACAGGAGTGTTGTGTGAATTTTTGTGATTTTTCGGGGTTCGTTTGGACATTTTTATGCATTAACTGAGTTTTCAATGCATTTATGTGCATAATTCAAATTTGAACTACATGCACATGCTCCAGTGCATATAAATTGGTTGAAAAATCAAATCTGTGTCCTTGGGTGCATGCTTAGGTCCCATGCAAGAAATGGGAATGAATTTCAAACACCAGGGCACCGTTGATTGCCGGCAAAACATTGAGATGCCTGGTTTTTAAATTCTAGTAAATCCAAAACTCGTCTGAAATTCATGAAACTTGGCATGCTATCATGGAGCGGCATCAACGTGCCGTGGTACAAATTTTGTCCCATTTGGGGCAGGTTTGGGTATATGCTTCTCTCAAACCGGAGCTTCTCACAACAAGCATGATGGTTTTCGGTAGGGACCGTCCCACCTTTGGGGGCGAAACGATATCCATTGCCTCTTATTCCTTTCAAATTTGTTCTCGTGTCAACAAAGAACAACATGAGTGTTGTGTGAATTTTTGTGATTTTTCGGGGTTCGTTTGGACATTTTTATGCATTAACTGAGTCTTCAATGCATTTATGTGCATAATTCAAATTTGAACTACATGCACATGCTCCAGTGCATATAAATTGGTTGAAAAATGAAATCTGTTTCCTTGGGTGCATGCTTAGGTCCCATGCACGAAATGGGAATGAATTTCAAACACCAGGGGACCGTTGATTGACGGCAAAACATTGAGATGCCTGGTTTTTAAATTCTAGTAAATCCAAAACTCGTCTGAAATTCATGAAACTTGGCATGCTATCATGGAGCGGCATCAACATGCCGTGGTACAAATTTTGTCCCATTTGGGGCAGGTTTGGGTATATGCTTCTCTCAAACCGGAGCTTCTCACAACAAGCATGATGGTTTTCGGTAGGGACCGTCCCACCTTTTGGGACGAAACGATATCCATTGCCTCTTATTGCTTTCAAATTTGTTCTCGTGTCAACATAGAACAACAGGAGTGTTGTGTGAATTTTTTTGATTTTTCGGGGTCCTTTGGACATTTTTATGCATTAACTGAGTTTTCAATGCATTTATGTGCATAATTCAAATTTGAACTACATGCACATGCTCCAGTGCATATAAATTTGTTGAAAAATCAAACCTCTGTCCTTGGGTGCATGCTTAGGTCCTATGCAAGAAATGGGAATGAATTTCAAACACCAGGGCACCGTTGATTGCCGGCAAAACATTGAGATGCCTGGTTTTTAAATTCTAGTAAATCCAAAACTCGTCTGAAATTCATGAAACTTGGCATGCTATCATGTAGCGGAATCAACATGTCGTGGTACAATTTTTGCCCCATTTGGGGCAGGTTTGGGTTTATGCTTCTCACAAACCGGAGCTTCTCACAACAAGCATGATGGTTTTCGGTAGGGAACGTCCCACCTTTGGGGACGAAACGATATCCATTGCCTCTTATTGCTTTCAAATTTTTTCTCATGTCAACATAGAACAACATGAGTGTTGTGTGAAGTTTTGTGATTTTTCTGGGTTCGTTTGGACATATTTATGCATTAACTAAGTTTTCAATGGATTTCTGTGCATAATTCCAATTTGAACTACATGCACATGCTCCAATGTATATAAATTATTTGAAAAATCAAATCTGTGTCCTTGGGTGCATGCTTAGGTCCCATGCAAGAAATTGGAATGAATTTCAAACACCAGGGCACCGTTGACTTCCGGCAAAACATTGAGATGCCTGGTTTTTAAATTCTAGTAAATCCAAAACTCGTCTGAAATTCATGAAACTTGGCATGCTATCATGGAGCGGCATCAACGTGCCGTGGTACAAATTTTGTCCCATTTGGGGCAGCTTTGGGTATATGCTTCTCTCAAACCGGAGCTTCTCACAACAAGCATGATGGTTTTTGGTAGGGACCGTCCCACCTTTGGGGACGAAACGATATCCATTGCCTCTTATTGCTTTCAAATTTGTTCTCGTGTCAACATAGAACAACAGGAGTGTTGTGTGAATTTTTGTGATTTTTCGGGGTTCGTTTGGACATTTTTATGCATTAACT
Source organism: Triticum aestivum (assembly GCF_018294505.1). NCBI lineage: Eukaryota > Viridiplantae > Streptophyta > Magnoliopsida > Poales > Poaceae > Triticum > Triticum aestivum. The sequence goes on from NC_057805.1 coordinate 56,409,798, forward strand.
GAGTTTTCAATGCATTTATGTGCATAATTCAAATTTGAACTACATGCACATGCTCCAGTGCATATAAATTGGTTGAAAAATCAAATCTGTGTCCTTGGGTGCATGCTTAGGTCCCATGTAAGAAATGGGAATGAATTTCAAACACGAGGGCACCGTTTATTGCCAGCAAAACATTAAGATGCCTGGTTTTTAAATTCTAGTAAATCCAAAACTCGTCTGAAATTCATGAAACTTGGCATGCTATCATGGAGCGACATCAACATGCCGTGGTACAAATTTTGTCCCATTTGGGGCAGGTTTGGGTATATGCTTCTCTCAAACCGGAGCTTCTCACAACAAGCATGATGGTTTTCGGTAGGGACCGTCCCACCTTTTGGGACGAAACGATATCCATTGCCTCTTATTGCTTTCAAATTTGTTCTCGTGTCAACATAGAACAACAGGAGTGTTGTGTGAATTTTTTTGATTTTTCGGGGTTCCTTTGGACATTTTTATGCATTAACTGAGTTTTCAATGCATTTATGTGCATAATTCAAATTTGAACTACATGCACATGCTCCAGTGCATATAAATTGGTTGAAAAAGCAAATCTGTGTCCTTGGGTGCATGCTTACGTCCCATGCAAGAAATGGGAATGAATTTCAAACACCAGAGAACCGTTGATTGCCGGCAAAACATTGAGATGCCTGGTTTTAAATTCTAGTAAATCCAAAACTCGTCTGAAATTCATGAAACTTGGCATGCTATCATGGAGCGGAATCAACATGCTGTGGTACAAATGTTGCCCCATTTGGGGTGGGTTTGGGTATATGCCTCTCACAAACCGGAGCTTCTCACAACAAGCAGGATGGTTTTCGGTAGGGAACGTCCACCTTTGGGGACGAAACGATATCCATTGCCTCTTATTGCTTTCAAATTTTTTCTCATGCCAACATAGAACAACAGGAGTGTTGTGTGAATTTTTGTGATTTTTCTGGGTTCGTTTGGACTGCATTAACTGAGTTTTCAATGCATTTATGTGCATAATTCAAATTTGAACTACATGCACATGCTCCAGTGCATATAAATTGGTTGAAAAAACAAATCTGTGTCCTTGGGTGCATACTTAGGTCCCATGCAAGAAAAGAGAATGAATTTCAAACACCAGGGCACCGTTGATTGCCGGCAAAAGATTGAGATGCTTGGTTTTTAATTCTAGTAAATCCAAAACTCGTCTGAAATTCATGAAACTTGGCATGCTATCATGGAGCGGCATCAACGTGCCGTGGTACAAATTTTGTCCCATTTGGGGCAGGTTTGGGTATATGCTTCTCTCAAACCGGAGCTTCTCACAACAAGCATGATGGTTTTCGATAGGGACCGTCCCACCTTTGGGGACGAAACGATATCCATTGCCTCTTATTGCTTTCAAATTTGTTCTCGTGTCAACATAGAACAACAGGAGTGTTGTGTGAATTTTTGTGATTTTTCGGGGTTCGTTTGGACATTTTTATGCATTAACTGAGTTTTCAATGCATTTATGTGCATAATTCAAATTTGAACTACATGCACATGCTCCAGTGCATATAAATTGGTTGAAAAATCAAATCTGTGTCCTTGGGTGCATGCTTAGGTCCCATGCAAGAAATGGGAATGAATTTCAAACACCAGGGCACCGTTGATTGCCGGCAAAACATTGAGATGCCAGGTTTTTAAATTCTAGTAAATCCAAAACTCGTCTGAAATTCATGAAACTTGGCATGCTATCATGGAGCGGCATCAACGTGTCATGGTACAAATTTTGTCCCATTTGGGGCAGGTTTGGGTATATGCTTCTCTCAAACCGGAGCTTCTCACAACAAGCATGATGGTTTTCGATAGGGACCGTCCCACCTTTGGGGACGAAAGGATATCCATTGCCTCTTATTGCTTTCGAATTTGTTCTCGTCTCAACATAGAACAACAGGAGTGTTGTGTGAATTTTTGTGATTTTTCGGGGTTCGTTTGGAGATTTTTATGCATTAACTGAGTTTTCAATGCATTTATGTGCATAAGTCAAATTTGAACTATGCACATGCTCCAGTGCATATAAATTGGTTGAAAAATCAAATCTGCTTCCTTGGGTGCATGCTTAGGTCCCATGCAAGAAATGGGAATGAATTTCAAACACCAGGGCACCGTTGATTGCCGGCAAAACATTGAGATGCCTGGTTTTTAAATTCTAGTAAATCCAAAATTCGTCTGAAATTCATGAAACTTGGCATGCTATCATGGAGCGGCATCAACGTGTCATGGTACAAATTTTGTCCCATTTGGGGCAGGTTTGGGTATATGCTTCTCTCAAACCGGAGCTTCTCACAACAAGCATGATGGTTTTCGATAGGGACCGTCCCACCTTTGGGGACGAAACGATATCCATTGCCTCTTATTGCTTTCAAATTTGTTCTCGTGTCAACATAGAACAACAGGAGTGTTGTGTGAATTTTTGTGATTTTTCGGGGTTCGTTTGGACATTTTTATGCATTAACTGAGTTTTCAATGCATTTATGTGCATAATTCAAATTTGAACTACATGCACATGCTCCAGTGCAAATAAATTGGTTGAAAAATCAAATCTGTGTCCTTGGGTGCATGCTTAGGTCCCATGCAAGAAATGGGAATGAATTTCAAACACCAGGGCACGGTTGATTGCCGGCAAAACATTGAGATGCCTGGTTTTTAAATTCTAGTAAATCCAAAACTCGTCTGAAATTCATGAAACTTGGCATGCTATCATGGAGCGGCATCAACGTGCCATGGTACTAATTTTGTCCCATTTGGGGCAGCTTTGGGTATATGCTTCTCTCAAACCGGAGCTTCTCACAACAAGCATGATGGTTTTCAGTAGGGACCGTCCCACCTTTGGGGACGAAACGATATCCATTGCCTCTTATTGCTTTCAAATTTGTTCTCGTGTCAACATAGAACAACAGGAGTGTTGTGTGAATTTTTGTGATTTTTCGGGGTTCGTTTGGACATTTTTATGCATTAACTGAGTTTTCAATGCATTTATGTGCATAATTCAAATTTGAACTACATGCACATGCTCCAGTGCATATAAATTGGTTGAAAAATCAAATCTGTGTCCTTGGGTGCATGCTTAGGTCCCATGCAAGAAATGGGAATGAATTTCAAACACGAGGGCACCGTTGATTGCCAGCAAAACATTAAGATGCCTGGTTTTTAAATTCTAGTAAATCCAAAACTCGTCTGAAATTCATGAAACTTGGCATGCTATCATGGAGCGGCATCAACATGCCGTGGTACAAATTTTGTCCCATTTGGGGCAGGTTTGGGTATATGCTTCTCTCAAACCGGAGCTTCTCACAACAAGCATGATGGTTTTCGGTAGGGACCGTCCCACCTTTTGGGACGAAACGATATCCATTGCCTCTTATTGCTTTCAAATTTGTTCTCGTGTCAACATAGAACAACAGGAGTGTTGTGTGAATTTTTGTGATTTTTCGGGGTTCGTTTGGACATTTTTATGCATTAACTGAGTTTTCAATGCATTTATGTGCATAATTCAAATTTGAACTACATGCACATGCTCCAGTGCATATAAATTGGTTGAAAAATCAAATCTGTGTCCTTGGGTGCATGCTTAGGTCCCATGCAAGAAATGGGAATGAATTTCAAACACGAGGGCACCGTTGATTGCCAGCAAAACATTAAGATGCCTGGTTTTTAAATTCTAGTAAATCCAAAACTCGTCTGAAATTCATGAAACTTGGCATGCTATCATGGAGCGGCATCAACATGCCGTGGTACAAATTTTGTCCCATTTGGGGCAGGTTTGGGTATATGCTTCTCTCAAACCGGAGGTTCTCACAACAAGCATGATGGTTTTCGGTAGGGACCGTCCCACCTTTTGGGACGAAACGATATCCATTGCCTCTTATTGCTTTCAAATTTGTTCTCGTGTCAACATAGAACAACAGGAGTGTTGTGTGATTTTTTTTGATTTTTCGGGGTTCCTTTGGACATTTTTATGCAATAACTGAGTTTTCAATGCATTTATGTGCATAATTCAAATTTGAACTACATGCACATGCTCCAGTGCATATAAATTTGTTGAAAAATCAAACCTCTGTCCTTGCGTGCATGCTTAGGTCCCATGCAAGAAATGGGAATGAATTTCAAACACCAGGGCACTGTTGATTGCCGGCAAAACATTGAGATGCCTGGTTTTTAAATCTAGTAAATCCAAAACTCGTCTGAAATTCATGAAACTTGGCATGCTATCATGGAGCGGCATCAACGTGCCGTGGTACAAATTTTGTCCCATTTGGGGCAGGTTTGGGTATATGCTTCTCTCAAACCGGAGCTTCTCACAACAAGCATGATGGTTTTCGGTAGGGACCGTCCCACCTTTGGGGGCGAAACGATATCCATTGCCTCTTATTCCTTTCAAATTTGTTCTCGTGTCAACATAGAACAACAGGAGTGTTGTGTGAATTATTGTGATTTTTCGGGGTTCGTTTGGACATTTTTATGCATTAACTGAGTCTTCAATGCATTTATGTGCATAATTCAAATTTGAACTACATGCACATGCTCCAGTGCATATAAATTGGTTGAAAAATGAAATCTGTTTCCTTGGGTGCATGCTTAGGTCCCATGCACGAAATGGGAATGAATTTCAAACACCAGGGCACCGTTGATTGACGCCAAAACATTGAGATGCCTGGTTTTTAAATTCTAGTAAATCCAAAACTCGTCTGAAATTCATGAAACTTGGCATGCTATCATGGAGCGGCATCAACATGCCGTGGTAGAAATTTTGTCCCATTTGGGGCAGGTTTGGGTATATGCTTCTCTCAAACCGGAGCTTCTCACAACAAGCATGATGGTTTTCGGTAGGGACCGTCCCACCTTTTGGGACGAAACGATATCCATTGCCTCTTATTGCTTTCAAATTTGTTCTCGTGTCAACATAGAACAACAGGAGTGTTGTGTGATTTTTTTTGATTTTTCGGAGTTCCTTTGGACATTTTTATGCAATAACTGAGTTTTCAATGCATTTATGTGCATAATTCAAATTTGAACTACATGCACATGCTCCAGTGCATATAAATTTGTTGAAAAATCAAACCTCTGTCCTTGGGTGCATGCTTAGGTCCCATGCAAGAAATGGGAATGAATTTCCAACACGAGGGCACCGTTGATTGCCAGCAAAACATTGAGATGCCTGGTTTTTAAATTCTAGTAAATCCAAAACTCGTCTGAAATTCATGAAACTTGGCATGCTATCATGGAGCGGCATCAACATGCCGTGGTACAAATTTTGTCCCATTTGGGGCAGGTTTGGGTATATGCTTCTCTCAAACCGGAGCTTCTCACAACAAGCATGATGGTTTTCGGTAGGGACCGTCCCACCTTTTGGGACGAAACGATATCCATTGCCTCTTATTGCTTTCAAATTTGTTCTCGTGTCAACATAGAACAACAGGAGTGTTGTGTGAATTTTTTTGATTTTTCGGGGTTCCTTTGGACATTTTTATGCATTAACTGAGTTTTCAATGCATTTATGTGCATAATTCAAATTTGAACTACATGCACATGCTCCAGTGCATATAAATTGGTTGAAAAATCAAATATGTGTCCTTGGGTGCATGCTTACGTCCCATGCAAGAAATGGGAATGAATTTCAAACACCAGGGAACCGTTGATTGCCGGTAAAACATTGAGATGCCTTGTTTTTAAATTCTAGTAAATCCAAAACTCGTCTGAAATTCATGAAACTTGGCATGCTATCATGGAGCGGAATCAACATGCTGTGGTACAAATGTTGCCCCATTTGGGGTGGGTTTGGGTATATGCCTCTCACAAACCGGAGCTTCTCACAACAAGCAGGATGGTTTTCGGTAGGGAACGTCCACCTTTGGGGACGAAACGATATCCATTGCCTCTTATTGCTTTCAAATTTTTTCTCATGTCAACATAGAACAACACGAGTGTTGTGTGAATTTTTGTGATTTTTCTGGGTTCGTTTGGACTGCATTAACTGAGTTTTCAATGCATTTATGTGCATAATTCAAATTTGAACTACATGCACATGCTCCAGTGCATATAAATTGGTTGAAAAAACAAATCTGTGTCCTTGGGTGCATACTTAGGTCCCATGCAAGAAATGAGAATGAATTTCAAACACCAGGGCACCGTTGATTGCCGGCAAAAGATTGAGATGCTTGGTTTTTAATTCTAGTAAATCCAAAACTCGTCTGAAATTCATGAAACTTGGCATGCTATCATGGAGCGGCATCAACGTGCCGTGGTACAAATTTTGTCCCATTTGGGGCAGGTTTGGGTATATTCTTCTCTCAAACCGGAGCTTCTCACAACAAGCATGATGGTTTTCGATAGGGACCGTCCCACCTTTGGGGACGAAACGATATCCATTGCCTCTTATTGCTTTCAAATTTGTTCTCGTGTCAACATAGAACAACAGGAGTGTTGTGTGAATTTTTGTGATTTTTCGGGGTTCGTTTGGACATTTTTATGCATTAACTGAGTTTTCAATGCATTTATGTGCATAATTCAAATTTGAACTACATGCACATGCTCCAGTGCAAATAAATTGGTTGAAAGATCAAATCTGTGTCCTTGGGTGCATGCTTAGGTCCCATGCAAGAAATGGGAATGATATTCAAACACCAGGGCACTGTTGATTGCCGGCAAAACATTGAGATGCCTGGTTTTTAAATCTAGTAAATCCAAAACTCGTCTGAAATTCATGAAACTTGGCATGCTATCATGGAGCGGCATCAACGTGCCGTGGTACAAATTTTGTCCCATTTGGGGCAGGTTTGGGTATATGCTTCTCTCAAACCGGAGCTTCTCACAACAAGCATGATGGTTTTCGGTAGGGACCGTCCCACCTTTGGGGGCTAAACGATATCCATTGCCTCTTATTCCTTTCAAATTTGTTCTCGTGTCAACATAGAACAACAGGAGTGTTGTGTGAATTATTGTGATTTTTCGGGGTTCGTTTGGACATTTTTATGCATTAACTGAGTCTTCAATGCATTTATGTGCATAATTCAAATTTGAACTACATGCACATGCTCCAGTGCATATAAATTGGTTGAAAAATGAAATCTGTTTCCTTGGGTGCATGCTTAGGTCCCATGCACGAAATGGGAATGAATTTCAAACACCAGGGCACCGTTGATTGACGCCAAAACATTGAGATGCCTGGTTTTTAAATTCTAGTAAATCCAAAACTCGTCTGAAATTCATGAAACTTGGCATGCTATCATGGAGCGGCATCAACATGCCGTGGTAGAAATTTTGTCCCATTTGGGGCAGGTTTGGGTATATGCTTCTCTCAAACCGGAGCTTCTCACAACAAGCATGATGGTTTTCGGTAGGGACCGTCCCACCTTTTGGGACGAAACGATATCCATTGCCTCTTATTGCTTTCAAATTTGTTCTCGTGTCAACATAGAACAACAGGAGTGTTGTGTGATTTTTTTTGCTTTTTCGGGGTTCCTTTGGACATTTTTATGCAATAACTGAGTTTTCAATGTATTTATGTGCATAATTCAAATTTGAACTACATGCACATGCTCCAGTGCATATAAATTTGTTGAAAAATCAAACCTCTGTCCTTGGGTGCATGCTTAGGTCCCATGCAAGAAATGGGAATGAATTTCAAACACCAGGGCACCGTTGATTGCCGGCAAAACATTGAGATGCCTGGTTTTTAAATTCTAGTAAATCCAAAACTCGTCTGAAATTCATGAAACTTGGCATGCTATCATGTAGCGGAATCAACATGTCGTGGTACAATTTTTGCCCCATTTGGGGCAGGTTTGGGTTTATGCTTCTCACAAACCGGAGCTTCTCACAACAAGCATGATGGTTTTCGGTAGGGAACGTCCCACCTTTGGGGACGAAACGATATCCATTGCCTCTTATTGCTTTCAAATTTTTTCTCATGTCAACATAGAACAACATGAGTGTTGTGTGAAGTTTTGTGATTTTTCTGGGTTCGTTTGGACATATTTATGCATTAACTAAGTTTTCAATGGATTTATGTGCATAATTCCAATTTGAACTACATGCACATGCTCCTATGTATATAAATTGGTTGAAAAATCAAATCTGTGTCCTTGGGTGCATGCTTAGGTCCCATGCAAGAAATTGGAATGAATTTCAAACACCAGGGCACCATTGACTGCCGGCAAAACATTGAGATGCCTGGTTTTTAAATTCTAGTAAATCCAAAACTCGTCTGAAATTCATGAAACTTGGCATGCTATCATGGAGCGGCATCAACGTGCCGTGGTACAAATTTTGTCCCATTTGGGGCAGCTTTGGGTATATGCTTCTCTCAAACCGGAGCTTCTCACAACAAGCATGATGGTTTTCGGTAGGGACCGTCCCACCTTTGGGGACGAAACGATATCCATTGCCTCTTATTGCTTTCAAATTTGTTCTCATGTCAACATAGAACAACAGGAGTGTTGTGTGAATTTTTGTGATTTTTCGGGGTTCGTTTGGACATTTTTATGCATTAACTGAGTTTTCAATGCATTTATGTGCATAATTCAAATTTGAACTACATGCACATGCTCCAGTGCATATAAATTGGTTGAAAAATCAAATCTGTGTCCTTGGGTGCATGCTTAGGTCCCAGGCAAGAAATGGGAATGAATTTCAAACACGAGGGCACCGTTGATTGCCAGCAAAACATTGAGATGCCTGGTTTTTAAATTCTAGTAAATCCAAAACTCGTCTGAAATTCATGAAACTTGGCATGCAATCATGGAGCGGCATCAACATGCCGTGGTACAAATTTTGTCCCATTTGGGGCAGGTTTGGGTATATGCTTCTCTCAAACCGGAGCTTCTCACAACAAGCATGATGGTTTTCGGTGGGGACCGTCCCACCTTTTGGGACGAAACGATATCCATTGCCTCTTATTGCTTTCAAATTTGTTCTCGTGTCAACATAGAACAACAGGAGTGTTGTGTGAATTTTTTTGATTTTTCGGGGTTCCTTTGGACATTTTTATGCATTAACTGAGTTTTCAATGCATTTATGTGCATAATTCAAATTTGAACTACATGCACATGCTCCAGTGCATATAAATTGGTTGAAAAATCAAATCTGTGTCCTTGGGTGCATGCTTACGTCCCATGCAAGAAATGGGAATGAATTTCAAACACCAGGGAACCGTTGATTGCCGGCAAAACATTGAGATGCCTGGTTTTTAAATTCTAGTAAATCCAAAACTCGTCTGAAATTCATGAAACTTGGCATGCTATCATGGAGCGGAATCAACATGCCGTGGTACAAATTTTGCCCCATTTGGGGTGGGTTTGGGTATATGCCTCTCACAAACCGGAGCTTCTCACAACAAGCAGGATGGTTTTCGGTAGGGAACGTCCACCTTTGGCGACGAAACGATATCCATTGCCTCTTATTGCTTTCAAATTTTTTCTCATGTCAACATAGAACAACAGGAGTGTTGTGTGAATTTTTGTGATTTTTCTGGGTTCGTTTGGACTGCATTAACTGAGTTTTCAATGCATTTATGTGCATAATTCCAATTTGAACTACATGCACATGCTCCAGTGCATATAAATTGGTTGAAAAATCAAATCAGTGTCCTTGGGTGCATGCTTAGGTCCCATGCAAGAAATGGGAATGAATTTCAAACACCAGGGCACGGTTGATTGCCGGCAAAACATTGAGATGCCTGGTTTTTAAATTCTAGTAAATCCAAAACTCGTCTGAAATTCATGAAACTTGGCATGCTATCATGGAGCGGCATCAACATGCCGTGGTAGAAATTTTGTCCCATTTGGGGCAGGTTTGGGTATATGCTTCTCTCAAACCGGAGCTTCTCACAACAAGCATGATGGTTTTCGGTAGGGACCGTCCCACCTTTTGGGGCGAAACGATATCCATTGCCTCTTATTGCTTTCAAATTTGTTCTCGTGTCAACATAGAACAACAGGAGTGTCGTGTGATTTTTTTTGCTTTTTCGGGGTTCCTTTGGACATTTTTATGTAATAACTGAGTTTTCAATGCATTTATGTGCATAATTCAAATTTGAACTACATGCACATGCTCCAGTGCATATAAATTTGTTGAAAAATCAAACCTCTGTCCTTGGGTGCATGCTTAGGTCCCATGCAAGAAATGGGAATGAATTTCAAACACCAGGGCACCGTTGATTGCCGGCAAAACATTGAGATGCCTGGTTTTTAAATTCTAGCAAATCCAAAACTCGTCTGAAATTCATGAAACTTGGCATGCTATCATGTAGCGGAATCAACATGTCGTGGTACAATTTTTGCCCCATTTGGGGCAGGTTTGGGTTTATGCTTCTCACAAACCGGAGCTTCTCACAACAAGCATGATGGTTTTCGGTAGGGAACGTCCCACCTTTGGGGACGAAACGATATCCATTGCCTCTTATTGCTTTCAAAATTTTTCTCATGTCAACATAGAACAACATGAGTGTTGTGTGAAGTTTTGTGATTTTTCTGGGTTCGTTTGGACATATTTATGCATTAACTAAGTTTTCAATGGATTTATGTGCATAATTCCAATTTGAACTACATGCACATGCTCCTATGTATATAAATTGGTTGAAAAATCAAATCTGTGTCCTTGGGTGCATGCTTAGGTCCCATGCAATAAATTGGAATGAATTTCAAACACCAGGGCACCGTTGACTGCCGGCAAAACATTGAGATGCCTGGTTTTTAAATTCTAGTAAATCCAAAACTCGTCTGAAATTCATGAAACTTGGCATGCTATCATGGAGCGGCATCAACGTGCCGTGGTACAAATTTTGTCCCATTTGGGGCAGCTTTGTGTATATGCTTCTCTCAAACCGGAGCTTCTCACAACAAGCATGATGGTTTTCGGTAGGGACCGTCCCACCTTTGGGGACGAAACGATATCCATTGCCTCTTATTGCTTTCAAATTTGTTCTCGTGTCAACATAGAACAACAGGAGTGTTGTGTGAATTTTTGTGATTTTTCGGGGTTCGTTTGGACATTTTTATGCATTAACTGAGTTTTCAATGCATTTATGTGCATAATTCAAATTTGAACTACATGCACATGCTCCAGTGCATATAAATTGGTTGAAAAATCAAATCTGTGTCCTTGGGTGCATGCTTAGGTCCCAGGCAAGAAATGGGAATGAATTTCAAACACGAGGGCACCGTTGATTGCCAGCAAAACATTGAGATGCCTGGTTTTTAAATTCTAGTAAATCCAAAACTCGTCTGAAATTCATGAAACTTGGCATGCTATCATGGAGCGGCATCAACATGCCGTGGTACAAATTTTGTCCCATTTGGGGCAGGTTTGGGTATATGCTTCTCTCAAACCGGAGCTTCTCACAACAAGCATGATGGTTTTCGGTGGGGACCGTCCCACCTTTTGGGACGAAACGATATCCATTGCCTCTTATTGCTTTCAAATTTGTTCTCGTGTCAACATAGAACAACAGGAGTGTTGTGTGAATTTTTTTGATTTTTCGGGGTTCCTTTGGACATTTTTATGCATTAACTGAGTTTTCAATGCATTTATGTGCATAATTCAAATTTGAACTACATGCACATGCTCCAGTGCATATAAATTGGTTGAAAAATCAAATCTGTGTCCTTGGGTGCATGCTTACGTCCTATGCAAGAAATGGGAATGAATTTCAAACACCAGGGAACCGTTGATTGCCGGCAAAACATTGAGATGCCTGGTTTTTAAATTCTAGTAAATCCAAAACTCGTCTGAAATTCATGAAACTTGGCATGCTATCATGGAGCGGAATCAACATGCCGTGGTACAAATTTTGCCCCATTTGGGGTGGGTTTGGGTATATGCCTCTCACAAACCGGAGCTTCTCACAACAAGCAGGATGGTTTTCGGTAGGGAACGTCCACCTTTGGCGACGAAACGATATCCATTGCCTCTTATTGCTTTCAAATTTTTTCTCATGTCAACATAGAACAACAGGAGTGTTGTGTGAATTTTTGTGATTTTTCTGGGTTCGTTTGGACTGCATTAACTGAGTTTTCAATGCATTTATGTGCATAATTCAAATTTGAACTACATGCACATGCTCCAGTGCATATAAATTGGTTGAAAAATCAAATCTGTGTCCTTGGGTGCATACTTAGGTCCCATCCAAGAAATGAGAATGAATTTCAAACACCAGGGCACCGTTGATGGCCGGCAAAAGATTGAGATGCCTGGTTTTTTAATTCTAGTAAATCCAAAAATCGTCTGAAATTCATGAAACTTGGCATGCTATCATGGAGCAGAATCAACATGCCGTGGTACGAATTTTGCCCCATTTGGGGCAGGTTTGGGTATATGCTTCTCACAAACCGGAGCTTCTCACAACAAGCATGATGGTTTTCGGTAGGGAACGTCCCACCTTTGGGGACGAAACGATATCCATTGCCTCTTATTGCTTTCAAATTTATTCTCGTGTCAACATAGAACAACAGGAGTGTTGTGTGAATTTTTGTGATTTTTCGGGGTTCGTTTGGACATTTTTATGCATTAACTGAGTTTTCAATGCATTTATGTGCATAATTCCAATTTGAACTACATGCACATGCTCCAGTGCATATAAATTGGTTGAAAAATCAAATCAGTGTCCTTGGGTGCATGCCTAGGTCCCATGCAAGAAATGGGAATGAATTTCAAACACCAGGGCACGGTTGATTGCCGGCAAAACATTGAGATGCCTTGTTTTTAAATTCTAGTAAATCGAAAACTCGTCTGAAATTCATGAAACTTGGCATGCTATCATGGAGCGGCATCAACATGCCGTGGTAGAAATTTTGTCCCATTTGGGGCAGGTTTGGGTATATGCTTCTCTCAAACCGGAGCTTCTCACAACAAGCATGATGGTTTTCGGTAGGGACCGTCCCACCTTTTGGGACGAAACGATATCCATTGCCTCTTATTGCTTTCAAATTTGTTCTCGTGTCAACATAGAACAACAGGAGTGTTGTGTGATTTTTTTTGCTTTTTCGGGGTTCCTTTGGACATTTTTATGCAATAACTGAGTTTTCAATGCATTTATGTGCATAATTCAAATTTGAACTACATGCACATGCTCCAGTGCATATAAATTTGTTGAAAAATCAAACCTCTGTCCTTGGGTGCATGCTTAGGTCCCATGCAAGAAATGGGAATGAATTTCAAACACCAGGGCACCGTTGATTGCCGGCAAAACATTGAGATGCCTGGTTTTTAAATTCTAGCAAATCCAAAACTCGTCTGAAATTCATGAAACTTGGCATGCTATCATGTAGCGGAATCAACATGTCGTGGTACAATTTTTGCCCCATTTGGGGCAGGTTTGGGTTTATGCTTCTCACAAACCGGAGCTTCTCACAACAAGCATGATGGTTTTCGGTAGGGAACGTCCCACCTTTGGGGACGAAACGATATCCATTGCCTCTTATTGCTTTCAAAATTTTTCTCATGTCAACATAGAACAACATGAGTGTTGTGTGAAGTTTTGTGATTTTTCTGGGTTCGTTTGGACATATTTATGCATTAACTAAGTTTTCAATGGATTTATGTGCATAATTCCAATTTGAACTACATGCACATGCTCCTATGTATATAAATTGGTTGAAAAATCAAATCTGTGTCCTTGGGTGCATGCTTAGGTCCCATGCAATAAATTGGAATGAATTTCAAACACCAGGGCACCGTTGACTGCCGGCAAAACATTGAGATGCCTGGTTTTTAAATTCTAGTAAATCCAAAACTCGTCTGAAATTCATGAAACTTGGCATGCTATCATGGAGCGGCATCAACGTGCCGTGGTACAAATTTTGTCCCATTTGGGGCAGCTTTGGGTATATGCTTCTCTCAAACCGGAGCTTCTCACAACAAGCATGATGGTTTTCGGTAGGGACCGTCCCACCTTTGGGGACGAAACGATATCCATTGCCTCTTATTGCTTTCAAATTTGTTCTCGTGTCAACATAGAACAACAGGAGTGTTGTGTGAATTTTTGTGATTTTTCGGGGTTCGTTTGGACATTTTTATGCATTAACTGAGTTTTCAATGCATTTATGTGCATAATTCAAATTTGAACTACATGCACATGCTCCAGTGCATATAAATTGGTTGAAAAATCAAATCTGTGTCCTTGGGTGCATGCTTAGGTCCCAGGCAAGAAATGGGAATGAATTTCAAACACGAGGGCACCGTTGATTGCCAGCAAAACATTGAGATGCCTGGTTTTTAAATTCTAGTAAATCCAAAACTCGTCTGAAATTCATGAAACTTGGCATGCTATCATGGAGCGGCATCAACATGCCGTGGTACAAATTTTGTCCCATTTGGGGCAGGTTTGGGTATATGCTTCTCTCAAACCGGAGCTTCTCACAACAAGCATGATGGTTTTCGGTGGGGACCGTCCCACCTTTTGGGACGAAACGATATCCATTGCCTCTTATTGCTTTCAAATTTGTTCTCGTGTCAACATAGAACAACAGGAGTGTTGTGTGAATTTTTTTGATTTTTCGGGGTTCCTTTGGACATTTTTATGCATTAACTGAGTTTTCAATGCATTTATGTGCATAATTCAAATTTGAACTACATGCACATGCTCCAGTGCATATAAATTGGTTGAAAAATCAAATCTGTGTCCTTGGGTGCATACTTAGGTCCCATCCAAGAAATGAGAATGAATTTCAAACACCAGGGCACCGTTGATTGCCGGCAGAAGATTGAGATGCCTGGTTTTTTAATTCTATTAAATCCAAAAATCGTCTGAAATTCATGAAACTTGGCATGCTATCATGGAGCAGAATCAACATGCCGTGGTACGAATTTTGCCCCATTTGGGGCAGGTTTGGGTATATGCTTCTCACAAACCGGAGCTTCTCACAACAAGCATGATGGTTTTCGGTAGGGAACGTCCCACCTTTGGGGACGAAACGATATCCATTGCCTCTTATTGCTTTCAAATTTTTTCTCATGTCAACATAGAACAACAGGAGTGTTGTGTGAATGTTTGTGATTTTTCTGGGTTCGTTTGGACATTTTTATGCATTAACTGAGTTTTCAATGCATTTATGTGCATAATTCCAATTTGAACTACATGCACATGCTCCAGTGCATATAAATTGGTTGAAAAATCAAATCAGTGTCCTTGGGTGCATGCTTAGGTCCCATGCAAGAAATGGAAATGAATTTCAAACACCAGGGCACCGTTGATTGCCGGCAAAACATTGAGATGCCTGGTTTTTAAATTATAGTAAATCCAAAACTCGTCTGAAATTCATGAAACTTGGCATGCTATCATGGAGCGGAATTAACATGCCGTGGTACAAATTTTGCCCCATTTGGGGCAGGTTTGGGTATATGCCACTCACAAACCGGAGCTTCTCAAAACAAGCAAGATGGTTTTCGGTAGGGAACGTCCCACCTTTGGGGACGAAACGATATCCATTGCCTCTTATTGCTTTCAAATTTGTTCTCGTGTCAACATAGAACAACAGGAGTGTTGTGTGAATTTTTGTGATTTTTCTTGGTTGGTTTGGACATTTTTATGCATTAACTGAGTTTTCAATGCATTTATGTGCATAATTCCAATTTGAACTACATGCACATGCTCCAGTGCATATAAATTGGTTGAAAAATCAAATCTGTGTCCTTGGGTGCATGCTTAGGTCCCAGGCAAGAAATGGGAATGAATTTCAAACACGAGGGCACCGTTGATTGCCAGCAAAACATTGAGATGCCTGGTTTTTAAATTCTAGTAAATCCAAAACTCGTCTGAAATTCATGAAACTTGGCATGCTATCATGGAGCGGCATCAACATGCCGTGGTACAAATTTTGTCCCATTTGGGGCAGGTTTGGGTATATGCTTCTCTCAAACCGGAGCTTCTCACAACAAGCATGATGGTTTTCGGTAGGGACCGTCCCACCTTTTGGGACGAAACGATATCCATTGCCTCTTATTGCTTTCAAATTTGTTCTCGTGTCAACATAGAACAACAGGAGTGTTGTGTGATTTTTTTTGATTTTTCGGGGTTCCTTTGGACATTTTTATGCATTAACTGAGTTTTCAATGCATTTATGTGCATAATTCAAATTTGAACTACATGCACATGCTCCAGTGCATATAAATTGGTTGAAAAATCAAATCTGTGTCCTTGGGTGCATGCTTACGTCCCATGCAAGAAATGGGAATGAATTTCAAACACCAGGGAACCGTTGATTGCCGGCAAAACATTGAGATGCCTGGTTTTTAAATTCTAGTAAATCCAAAACACGTCTGAAATTCATGAAACTTGGCATGCTATCATGGAGCGGAATCAACATGCCGTGGTACAAATTTTGCCCCATTTGGGGTGGGTTTGGGTATATGCCTCTCACAAACCGGAGCTTGTCACAACAAGCAGGATGGTTTTCGGTAGGGAACGTCCACCTTTGGGGACGAAACGATATCCATTGCCTCTTATTGCTTTCAAATTTTTTCTCATGTCAACATAGAACAACAGGAGTGTTGTGTCAATTTTTGTGATTTTTCTGGGTTCGTTTGGACTGCATTAACTGAGTTTTCAATGCATTTACGTGCATAATTCAAATTTGAACTACATGCACATGCTCCAGTGCATATAAATTGGTTGAAAAATCAAATCTGTGTCCTTGGGTGCATACTTAGGTCCCATGCAAGAAATGAGAATGAATTTCAAACACCAGGGCACCGTTGATTGCCGGCAAAACATTGAGATGCCTGGTTTTTTAATTCTAGTAAATCCAAAACTCGTCTGAAATTCATGAAACTTGGCATGCTATCATGGAGCAGAATCAACATGCCGTGGTACGAATTTTGCCCCATTTGGGGCAGGTTTGGGTATATGCTTCTCACAAACCGGAGCTTCTCACAACAAGCATGATGGTTTTCGGTAGGGAACGTCCCACCTTTGGGGACGAAACGATATCCATTGCCTCTTATTGCTTTCAAATTTTTTCTCATGTCAACATAGAACAACAGGAGTGTTGTGTGAATGTTTGTGATTTTTCTGGGTTCGTTTGGACATTTTTATGCATTAACTGAGTTTTCAATGCATTTATGTGCATAATTCCAATTTGAACTACATGCACATGCTCCAGTGCATATAAATTGGTTGAAAAATCAAATCAGTGTCCTTGGGTGCATGCTTAGGTCCCATGCAAGAAATGGGAATGAATTTCAAACACCAGGGCACCGTTGATTGCCGGCAAAACATTGAGATGCCTGGTTTTTAAATTATAGTAAATCCAAAACTCGTCTGAAATTCATGAAACTTGGCATGCTATCATGGAGCGGAATCAACATGCCGTGGTACAAATTTTGCCCCATTTGGGGCAGGTTTGGGTATATGTCACTCACAAACCGGAGCTTCTCAAAACAAGCAAGATGGTTTTCGGTAGGGAACGTCCCACCTTTGGGGACGAAACGATATCCATTGCCTCTTATTGCTTTCAAATTTGTTCTCGTGTCAACATAGAACAACAGGAGTGTTGTGTGAATTTTTGTGATTTTTCTGGGTTTGTTTGGACATTTTTATGCATTAACTGAGTTTTCAATGCATTTATGTGCATAATTCCAATTTGAACTACATGCACATGCTCCAGTGCATATAAATTGGTTGAAAAATCAAATCTGTGTCCTTGGGTGCATGCTTAGGTCCCATGCAAGAAATGGGAATGAATTTCAAACACCAGGGCACCGTTGATTGCCGGCAAAACATTGAGATGCCTGGTTTTTCAATTCTAGTAATCCAAAACTCGTCTGAAATTCATGAAACTTGGCATGCTATCAAGGAGCGGCAGCAACATGCCGTGGTACAAATTTTGTCCCATTTGGGGCAGGTTTGGGTATATGCTTCTCTCAAACCGGAGCTTCTCACAAGAAGCATGATGGTTTTCGGTAGGGACCGTCCCACCTTTGGGGACGAAACGATATCCATCGCCTCTTATTGCTTTCAAATTTGTTCTCGTGTCAACATAGAACAACGGGAGTGTTGTGTGAATTTTTGTGATTTTTCGGGGTTCGTTTGGACATTTTTATGCATTAACTAAGTTTTCAATGCATTTATGTGCATAATTCAAATTTGAACTATATGCACATGCTCCAGTGCATATAAATTGGTTGAAAAATCAAATCAGTGTCCTTGGGTGGATGCTTAGGTCCCATGCAAGAAATGGGAATGAATTTCAAACACCAGGGCACCGTTGATTCCGGGAAAACATTGAGATGCCTGGTTTTTAAATTCTAGTAAATCCAAAACTCGTCTGAAATTCATGAAACTTGGCATGCTATCATGGAGCGCCATCAACATGCCGTGGTACAAATTTTGTCCCATTTGGGGCAAGTTTGGGTATATGCTTCTCTGAAACCGGAGCTTCTCACAACTAGCATGATGGTTTTCAGTAGGGACCGTCCCACCTTTGGGGACGAAACGATATCCATTGCCTCTTATTGCCTTCAAATTTTTTCTCATGTCAACATAGAACAACAGGAGTGTTGTGTGAATTTTTTTGATTTTTCTGGGTTCGTTTGGACATTTTTATGCATTAACTGAGTTTTCAATGCATTTATGTGCATAATTCCAATTTGAACTACATGCACATGCTCCAGTGCATATAAATTGGTTGAAAAATCAAATCTGTGTCCTTGGGTGCATACTTAGGTCCCATGCAAGAAATGGGAATGAATTTCAAACACCAGCGCACGGTTGATTGCCGGCAAAACATTGAGATGCCTGGTTTTTAAATTCTAGTAAATCCAAAACTCGTCTGAAATTCATGAAACTTGGCATGCTATCATGGAGCGGCATCAACATGCCGTGGTACAAATTTTGTCCCATTTGGGGCAGGTTTGGGTATATGCTTCTCTAAAACCGGAGCTTCTCACAACAAGCATGATGGTTTTCTATAGGGATCGTCCCACCTTTGGGGACGAAACGATATCCATTGCCTCTTTTTACTTTCAAATTTGTTCTCGTGTCAACATAGAACAACGGGAGTGTTGTGTGAATTTTTGTGATTTTTCGGGGTTCGTTTGGACATTTTTATGCAGTAATTGAGTTTTCAATGCATTTATGTGCATAATTCAAATTTGAACTACATGCACATGCTCCAGTGCATATAAATTGGTTGAAAAATCAAATCACTGTCCTTGGGTGCATGCTTAGGTCCCATGCAAGAAATGGGAATGAATTTCAAACACCAGGGCACCGTTGATTGCCGGCAAAACATTGAGATGCCTGGTTTTTAAATTCTAGTAAATCCAAAACTCGTCTGAAATTCATGAAACTTGGCATGCTATCATGGAGCGGAATCAACATGCCGTGGTAGAAATTTTGCCCCATTTGGGGCAGGTTTGGGTATATGCCTCTCACAAACCGGAGCTTCTCAAAACAAGCAGGATGGTTTTCGGTAGGGAACGTCCCACCTTTGGGGACGAAACGATATCCATTGCCTCTTATTGCTTTCAAAATTTTTCTCATGTCAACATAGAACAACAGGAGTGTTGTGTGAATTTTTGTGATTTTTCTGGGTTTGTTTGGACATTTTTATGCATTAACTGAGTTTTCAATGCATTTATGTGCATAATTCCAATTTGAACTACATGCACATGCTCCAGTGCATATAAATTGGTTGAAAAATCAAATCACTGTCCTTGGGTGCATGCTTAGGTCCCATGCAAGAAATGGGAATGAATTTCAAACACCAGGGCACCGTTGATTGCCGGCAAAACATTGAGATGCCTGGTTTCTAAATTCTAGTAAATCCAAAACTCGTCTGAAATTCATGAAACTTGGCATGCTATCATGGAGCGGCATCAACATGCCGTGGTACAAATTTTGTCCCATTTGGGGCAGGTTTGCGTATATGCTTCTCACAAACCGGAGCTTCTCACAACAAGCATGATGGTTTTCGGTAGGGAACGTCCCACCTTTGGGGACGAAACGATATCCATTGCCTCTTATTGCTTTCAAATTTTTTCTCATGTCAACATAGAACAACAGGAGTTTTGTGTGAATGTTTGTGATTTTTCTGGGTTCGTTTGGACATTTTTATGCATTAACTGAGTTTTCAATGCATTTATGTGCATAATTCCAATTTGAACTACATGCACATGCTCCAGTGCATATAAATTGGTTGAAAAATCAAATCTGTGTCCTTGGGTGCATGCTTAGGTCCCATGCAAGAAATGGGAATGAATTTCAAACACCAGGGCACGGTTGATTGCCGGCAAAACATTGAGATGCCTGGTTTTTAAATTCTAGTAAATCCAAAACTCGTCTGAAATTCATGAAACTTGGCATGCTATCATGGAGCGGCATCAACATGCCGTGGTACAAATTTTGTCCCATTTGGGGCAGGTTTGGGTATATGCTTCTCTCAAACCGGAGCTTCTCACAACAAGCATGATGGTTTTCGGTAGGGACCGTCCCACCTTTGGGGACGAAACGATATCCATTGCCTCTTATTGCTTTCAAATTTGTTCGTGTCAACATAGAACAACAGGAGTGTTGTGTGAATTTTTGGGGTTCGTTTGGACATTTTTATGCATTAATTGAGTTTTCAATGCATTTATGTGCATAATTCAAATTTGAACTACATGCACATGCTCCAGTGCATATAAATTGGTTGAAAAATCAAATCTATGTCCTTGGGTGCATGCTTAGGTCCCATGCAAGAAATGGGAATGAATTTCAAACACCAGGGCACCATTGATTGCCGGCAAAACATTGAGATGCCTGGTTTTTAAATTCTAGTAAATCCAAAACTCGTCTGAAATTCATGAAACTTGGCATGCTATCATGGAGCGGAATCAACATGCCGTGGTACAAATTTTGCCCCATTTGGGGCAGGTTTGGGTATATGCCTCTCACAAACTGGAGCTTCTCAAAACAAGCAGGATGGTTTTCGGTAGGGAACGTCCCACCTTTGGGGACGAAACAATATCCATTGCCTCTTATTGCTTTCAAATTTTTTCTCATGTCAACATAGAACAACAGGAGTGTTATTGTGTGAATTTTTGTGCTTTTTCTAGGTTTGTTTGGACATTTTTATGCATTAACTGAGTTTTCAATGCATTTATGTGCATAATTCCAATTTGAACTACATGCACATGCTCCAGTGCATATAAATTGGTTGAAAAACCAAATCTGTGTCCTTGGGTGCATGCTTAGGTCCCATGCAAGAAATGGGAATTAATTTCAAACACCAGGGCACGGTAGATTGCCGGCAAAACATTGAGATGCCTGGTTTTTAAATTCTAGTAAATCCAAAACTCATCTGAAATTCATGAAACTTGGCATGCTATCATGGAGCGGCATCAACATGCCGTGGTACAAATTTTGTCCCATTTGGGGCAGGTTTGGGTATATGCTTCTCTCAAACCGGAGCTTCTCACAAGTAGCATGATGGTTTTCGGTAGGGACCGTCCCAACTTTGGGGACGAAACGATATCCATTGCCTCTTATTGCTTTCAATTTTTTTCTCATGTCAACATAGAACAACAGGAGTGTTGTGTGAATTGTTTTGATTTTTCTGGGTTCGTTTGGACATTTTTATGCATTAACTGAGTTTTCAATGCATTTATGTGCATAATTCCAATTTGAACTACATGCACATGCTCCAGTGCATATAAATTGGTTGAAAAATCAAATCTGTGTCCTTGGGTGCATGCTTAGGTCCCATGCAAGAAATGGGAATGAATTTCAAACACCAGGGCACGGTTGATTGCCGGCAAAACATTGAGATGCCTGGTTTTTAAATTCTAGTAAATCCAAAACTCATCTGAAATTCATGAAACTTGGCATGCTATCATGGAGCGGCATCAACATGCCGTGGTACAAATTTTGTCCCATTTGGGGCAGGTTTGGGTATATGCTTCTCTCAAACCGGAGCTTCTCGCAACAAGCATGATGGTTTTCGGTAGGGACCGTCCCACCTTTGGGGACGAAATGATATCCAGTGCCTCTTATTGCTTTCAAATTTGTTCTCGTGTCAACATAGAACAACAGGAGTGTTGTGTGATTTTTTGTGATTTTTCGGGGTTCGTTTGGACATTTTTATGCATTAACTGAGTTTTCAATGCATTTATGTGCATAATTCAAATTTGAACTACATGCACATGCTCCAGTGCATATAAATTGGTTGAAAAATCAAATCTGTGTCCGTGGGTGCATGCTTAGGTCCCATGCAAGAAATGGGAATGAATTTCAAACACCAGGGCACCGTTGATTGCCGGCAAAACATTGAGATGCCTGGTTTTTAAATTCTAGTAAATCCAAAACTCGTCTGAAATTTATGAAACTTGGCATGCTATCATGGAGCGGCATCAACATGCCGTGGTAGAAATTTTGTCCCATTTGGGGCAGCTTTGGGTATATGCTTCTCTCAAACCGGAGCTTCTCACAACAAGCATGATGGTTTTTGGTAGGGACCGTCCCACCTTTGGGGACGAAACGATATCCATTGCCTCTTATTGCTTTCAAATTTTTTCCCATGTCAACATAGAACAACAGGAGTGTTGTGTGAATTTTTGTGATTTTTCTGGGTTTGTTTGGACATTTTTATGCATTAACTGAGTTTTCAATGCATTTATGTGAATAATTCAAATTTGAACTACATGCACATGCTCCAGTGCATATAAATTGGTTGAAAAATCAAATCTATGTCCTTGGGTGCATACTTAGGTCCCATGCAAGAAATGAGAATGAATTTCAAACACCAGGGCACTGTTGATTGCCGGCAAAAGATTGATATGTCTGGTTTTTTAATTCTAGTAAATCCAAAACTCGTATGAAATTCATGAAACTTGGCATGCTATCATGGAGCGGAATCAACATGCCGTGGTACAAATTTTGTCCCATTTGGGGCAGGTTTGGGTATATGCTTCTCTCAAACCGGAGCTTCTCACAACAAGCATGATGGTTTTCGGTAGGGACCGTCCAACCTTTCGGGACGAAACGATATCCATTGCCTCTTATGTTGGAAATCGTAGCATAATTTTAAAATTTTCCTACGCTCACCAAGATGCATCTATGGAGTATACTAGCAACGAGGGGAAGGGAGTGCATTTACATACCCTTGTAGATCGCGAGCGGAAGCGTTCCAATGAACGTGGATGACGGAGTCGTACTCGCCGTGATTCAAATCACCGATGACCGAGTGCCGAACGGACGGCACCTCCGCGTTCAACACACGTACGGTGCAGCGACGTCTCCTCCTTCTTGATCCAGCAAGGGGGAAGGAGAGGTTGATGGAGATCCAGCAGCACGACGGCGTGATGGTGGATGCAGCAGGATGTCGGCAGGGCTTCGCCGAGCTTCTACGAGAGAGAGAGAGGTGTAGCAGGGGAGGAGGGAGGCGCCCAAGGCTGTAATGTTGCTGCCCTCCCTCCCCCCATTATATAGGCCCCCTGGGAGGGGGGGGGCGTCGGCCAAGATCCATCTGATGGGGGGGGGCGCCGGCCAAGGGGGTGCCTTGCCCCCCAAGGCAAGTGGGGCGCCCCCCCACTATGGGCTGGTTCCCTTCCCACTTCAGCCCATGGGGCCCTCCGGGACAGGTGGCCCCACCCGGTGGACCCCCGGGACATTCCGGTGGTCCCGGTACAATACCGATAACACCCGAAACTTTCCCGGTGGCCGAAACTGGACTTCCTATATATAATTATTCACCTCCGGACCATTCCGGAACTCCTTGTGACGTCCGGGATCTCATCCGGGACTCCGAACAACTTTCGGGTTTCCGCATACTCATATCTCTACAACCCTAGCGTCACCGAACCTTAAGAGTGTAGACCCTACGGGTTCGGGAGACATGTAGACATGACCGAGACGCCTCTCCGGTCAATAACAAACAGCGGGATCTGGATACCCATGTTGGCTCCCACATGTTCCACGATGATCTCATCGGATGAACCACGATGTCGAGGATTCAGTCAATCCCGTATACAATTCCCTTTGTCAATCGGTATGTTACTTGCCCGAGATTCGATCGTCGGTATCCCAATACCTTGTTCAATCTCGTTACCGTCAAGTCTCTTTACTCGTACCGCAATGCATGATCCCGTGACTAACGCCTTAGTCACATAGAGCTCATTATGATGATGCATTACCGAGTGGGCCCAGAGATACCTCTCCGTCACACGGAGTGACAAATCCCAGTCTCGATCCGTGCCAACCCAACAGACACTTTCGGAGATACCCGTAGTGCACCTTTATAGTCACCCAGTTACGTTGTGACGTTTGGCACACCCAAAGTACTCCTACGGTATCCGGGGGTTGCACGATCTCATGGTCTAAGGAAAAGATACTTGACATTGGAAAAGCTCTAGCAAACGAAACTACACGATCTTTTAGCTATGCTTAGGATTGGGTCTTGTCCATCACATCATTCTCCTAATGATGTGATCCCGTTATCAATGACATCCAATGTCCATAGTCAGGAAACCATGACTATCGGTTGATCAACGAGCTAGTCAACTAGAGGCTTACTAGGGACACTTTGTGGTCTATATATTCACACATGTATTACGATTTCCGGATAACACAATTATAGCATGAATAATAGACAATTATCATGAACAAAGAAATATAATAATAACCATTTATTATTGCCTCTAGGGCATATTTCCAACAGTCTCCCACTTGCACTAGAGTCAATAATCTAGTTACATTGTGATGAATCGAACACCCATTGCGTCCTGGTGTTGATCATGTTTTGCTCTAGGGAGAGGTTTAGTCAACGGATCTGCTACATTCAGGTCCGTATGTACTTTACAAATATCTATGTCTCCATTTTGAACACTTTCACAAATGGAGTTGAAGCGACGCTTGATATGCCTGGTCTTCCTGTGAAACCCGGGCTCCTTCGCAAGGGCAATAGCTCCAGTGTTGTCACAGAAGAGAGTCATCGGGCCCGACGCATTGGGAATCACCCCTAGGTCGGTAATGAACTCCTTCATCCAGACTGCTTCCTGTGCTGCCTCCGAGGCTGCCATGTACTCCGCTTCACATGTAGATCCCGCCACGACCCTTTGCTTGCAACTGCACCAGCTTACTGCTCCTCCATTCAAAATATACACGTATCCGGTTTGTGACTTCGAGTCATCCAGATCTGTGTCGAAGCTAGCGTCGACGTAACCCTTTACGACGAGCTCTTCGTCACCTCCATAAACGAGAAACATATCCTTAGTCCTTTTCAGGTACTTTAGGATATTCTTGACCGCTGTCCAGTGTTCCATGCCGGGATTACTTTGGTACCTTCCTACCAAACTTACGGCAAGGTTTACATCAGGTCTGGTACACAGCATGGCATACATAATAGACCCTATGGCCGAGGCATAGGGGATGACACTCATCTTTTCTATATCTTCTGCCGTGGTTGGGCATTGAGCCATGCTCAATTGCACACCTTGCAATACAGGCAAGAACCCCTTCTTGGACTGATCCATATTGAACTTCTTCAATATCTTGTCAAGGTATGTACTCTGTGAAAGACCAATGAGGCGTCTTGACCTATCTCTATAGATCTTGATGCCTAATATATAAGCAGCTTCTCCAAGGTCCTTCATTGAAAAACACTTATTCAAATAGGCCTTTATACTTTCCAAGAATTCTATATCATTTCCCATCAATAATATGTCATCCACATATAATAAGAGAAATGCTACAGAGCTCCCACTCACTTTCTTGTAAACACAGGCTTCTCCATAAGTCTGTGTAAACCCAAACGCTTTGATCATCTCATCAAAGCGAATGTTCCAACTCCGAGATGCTTGCACCAGCCCATAGATTGAGCGCTGGAGCTTGCATACTTTTTTAGCATTCTTAGGATCGCCAAAACCTTCCGGCTGCATCATATACAACTCTTCCTTAAGGAAGCCATTAAGGAATGCCGTTTTGACGTCCATCTGCCATATCTCATAATCATAGTATGCGGCAATTGCTAACATGATTCGGACTGACTTCAGCTTCGCTACGGGTGAGAAAGTCTCATCGTAGTCAACCCCTTGAACTTGTCGATAACCCTTAGTGACAAGTCGAGCCTTATAGATGGTCACATTAGCATCCGCGTCTGTCTTCTTCTTAAAGATCCATTTGTTTTCTATGGCTCGCCGATCATCGGGCAAGTCAGTCAAAGTCCATAATTCGTTTTCATACATGGATCCTATCTCGAATTTCATGGCTTCTAGCCATTTGTCGGAATCCAGGCCCGCCATCGCTTCTTCATAGTTCGAAGGTTCACCGTTGTCTAACAACATGATTTCCAGGACAGGGTTGCCGTACCACTCTGGTGAGGAACGTGTCCTTGTGGACCTACGAAGTTCAGTAGTAACTTGATCCGAAGCTTCATGATCATCATCATTAACTTCCTCCCCAGTCGGCGTAGGCACCACAGGAACATCTTCCCGCGCTGCGCTACTTTCCGGCTCGGAAGGGGTGACTATCACCTCATCAAGTTCCACTTTCCTCCCACTCAATTCTTTCGAGAGAAACTCCTTCTCTAGAAAGGACCCGTTCTTGGCAACGAAGATCTTGCCTTCGGATCTGAGGTAGATGGTATACCCAATAGTTTCCTTAGGGTATCCTATGAAGACGCATTTCTCCGACTTGGGTTCGAGCTTTTCAGGTTGAAGTTTCTTGACATAAGCATCGCATCCCCAAACTTTTCGAAACGACAGCTTAGGTTTCTTCCCAAACCATAATTCATACGGTGTCGTCTCAACGGATTTCGACGGAGCCCTATTTAAAGTGAATGCGGCAGTCTCTAAAGCATAGCCCCAAAATGAGGGCGGTAAATCGGCAAGAGACATCATAGATCGCACCATATCCAATAGAGTGCGATTACGATGTTCGGACACACCATTTCTCTGAGGTGTTCCAGGCGGCGTGAGTTGTGAAACTATTCCACATTTCCTTAAGTGTGTACCAAACTCGTGACTTAAATATTCTCCACCATGATCTGATCGTAAGAATTTTATTTTCCTGTCACATTGATTCTCAACCTCACTCTGAAATTCCTTGAACTTTTCAAAGGTTTCAGACTTGTGTTTCATTAGGTAGACATACCCATATCTACTTAAGTCATCAGTGAGAGTGAGAACATAACGATATCCTCCGCGAGCCTCAACACTCATTGGACCGCACACATCGGTATGTATGATTTCCAATAAGTTGGTTGCTCGCTCCATTGTTCCGAAGAACGGAGTCTTGGTCATCTTACCCATGAGGCATGGTTCACACGTGTCAAATGATTCGTAATCAAGAGACTCCAAAAGTCCATCTGCATGGAGCTTCTTCATGCGCTTGACACCAATGTGACCAAGGGGGCAGTGCCACAAGTATGTGGGACTATCGTTATCAACTTTACATCTTTTGGTATTCACACTATGAATATGTGTAACATCACGTTCGAGATTCATCAAGAATAAACCATTGACCAGTTGGGCATGACCATAAAACGTATCTCTCAAATAAATAGAACAACCATTATTCTCGGATTTAAATGAGTAGCCATCTCGAATTAAACGAGATCCAGATACAATGTTCATGCTCAAAGCTGGCACTAAATAACAATTATTAAGGTTTAAAACTAATCCCGTAGGTAGATTCAGAGGTAGCGTGCCGACGGCGATCACATCGACCTTGGAACCATTCCCGACGCGCATCGTTACCTCGTCCTTCGCCAGTCTCCGTTTATTCCGTAGTTCCTGTTTTGAGTTACAAATATGAGAAACCGCACCGGTATCAAATACCCAGGAGCTACTACGAGTACTGGTAAGGTACACATCAATTACATGTATATCACATATACCTTTGGTGTTGCGGGCCTTCTTGTCCGCTAAGTATTTGGGGCAGTTCCGCTTCCACTGACCACTTCCCTTGCAATAAAAGCACTCAGTCTCGGGCTTGGGTCCATTCCTTGGCTTCTTCCCGGCAACTGGCTTACCGGGCGCGGCAACTCCCTTGTCGTCCTTCTTGAAGTTCTTCTTACCCTTGCCCTTCTTGAACTTAGTGGTTTTATTCACCATCAACACTTGATGTTCTTTTCTGATGTCCACCTCCGCTGATTTCAGCATTGAATATATCTCAGGAATGGTCTTTTCCATCCCCTGCATATTGAAGTTCATCACAAAGCTCTTGTAGCTTGGTGGAAGCGACTGGAGGATTCTGTCAATGACCGCGTCATCTGGGAGATTAACTCCCAGCTGAGTCAAGCAGTTGTGCAACCCAGACATTCTGAGTATATGCTCACTTACAGAACTATTTTCCTCCATTTTACAGCTGAAGAACTTGTCGGAGACTTCATATCTCTCGACCCGGGCATGAGCTTGGAAAACTAATTTCAGCTCCTCGAACATCTCATATGCTCCATGTTTCTCAAAACACTTTTGGAGACCCGGTTCTAAGCTGTAAAGCATGCCGCACTGAACGAGGGAGTAATCATCAGCACGCTTCTGCCAAGCGTTCATAACGTCTTGGTTCTCTGGGATTGGTGCATCACCTAGCGGTGCTTCTAAGACATAATCTTTCTTGGCTACTATGAGGATGATCCTCAGGTTCCGGACCCAGTCCGTATAGTTGCTGCCATCATCTTTCAGCTTGGTTTTCTCTAGGAACGCGTTGAAATTGAGGACAACGTTGGCCATTAGATCTAGAAGACATAGTGTAAAGATTATAGACTAAGTTCATGATAATTAAGTTCATCTAATCAAATTACACAATGAACTCCCACTCAGATAGACATCCCTCTAGTCATCTAAGTGAGACATGATCCGAGTTAACTAGGCCGTGTCCGATCATCACGTGAGACGGACTAGTCAAGATCGGTGAACATCTCCATGTTGATCGTATCTTCTATACGACTCATGCTTGACCTTTCGGTCCTCCATGTTCCGAGGCCATGTCTGTACATGCTAGGCTCGTCAAGTCAACCTAAGTGTATTGCATGTGTTCCGAGGCCATGTCTGTACATGCTAGGCTCGTCAACACCCGTTGTATGCGAACGTTAGAATCTATCACACCCGATCATCACGTGGTGCTTCGAAACAACGAACCTTCGCAACGGTGCACAGTTAGGGTGAACACTTTCTTGAAATTATTATAAGGGATCATCTTACTTACTACCGTCGTTCTAAGCAAATAAGATGCAAAAACATGATAAACATCACATGCAATCAAATAGTGACATGATATGGCCAATATCATTAGGCTCCTTTGATCTCCATCTTCGGGGCACCATGATCATCTTCGTCACCGGCATGACACCATGATCTCCATCATCATGATCTCCATCATTGTGTCTTCATGAAGTCGTCACGCCAACGATTACTTCTACTTCTATGGCTAACGCGTTTAGCAACAAAGTAAAGTAATTTACATGGCGTTATTCAATGACATGCAGGTCAGGCAAAATAATAAAGACAACTCCTATGGCTCCTGCCGGTTGTCATACTCATCGACATGCAAGTCGTGATTCCTATTACAAGAATATGATCAATCTCATACATCACATATATCATTCATCACATATTTTGGCCATATCACATCACATAACACATGCTGCAAAAACAAGTTAGTCGTCCTCTAATTGTTGTTGCAAGTTTTTTAGTGGTTTGTAGGTTTCTAGCAAGAACGTTTCTTACCTACGTATGACCACAACGTGATTTGCCAATTTCTATTTACCCTTCATAAGGACCCTTTTCATCGAATCCGTTCCGACTAAAGTAGGAGAGACAGACACCCGCTAGCCACCTTATGAACCTAGTGCATGTCAGTCGGTGGAACATGTCTCACGTAAGCGTACGTGTAAGGTCGGTCCGGGCCGCTTCATCCCACAATGCCGCCGAAACAAGAAACGACTAGTAGCGGCAAGAAGAATTGGCAACATCAACGCCCACAACTTCTTTGTGTTCTACTCGTGCATAGTAACTACGCATAGGCCTGGCTCATGATGCCACTGTTGGAAATCGTAGCATAATTTTAAAATTTTCCTACGCTCACCAAGATGCATCTATGGAGTATACTAGCAACGAGGGGAAGGGAGTGCATTTACATACCCTTGTAGATCGCGAGCGGAAGCGTTCCAATGAACGTGGATGACGGAGTCGTACTCGCCGTGATTCAAATCACCGATGACCGAGTGCCGAACGGACGGCACCTCCGCGTTCAACACACGTACGGTGCAGCGACGTCTCCTCCTTCTTGATCCAACAAGGGGGAAGGAGAGGTTGATGGAGATCCAGCAGGACGACGGCGTGATGGTGGATGCAGCGGGATGTCGGCAGGGCTTCGCCGAGCTTCTACGAGAGAGAGGTGTAGCAAGGGAGGAGGGAGGCGCCCAAGGCTGTAATGTTGCTGCCCTCCCTCCCCCCCTTTATATAGGCCCCCTGGGAGGGGGGGGTGCCGGCCAAGATCCATCTGATGGGGGGGGTGGCGGCCAAGGGGGTGCCAAGCCCCCCAAGGCATGTGGGGCGCCCCCCACTATGGGCTGGTTCCCTTCCCACTTCAGCCCATGGGGCCCTCCGGGACAGGTGGCCCCACCCGGTGGACACCCGGGACCCTTCCGGTGGTCCCCGTACAATACCGATAACCCCCGAAACTTTCTCGGTGGCCGAAACTGGACTTCCTATATATAATTCTTCACCTCCGGACCATTCCGGAACTCCTCGACGTCCGGGATCTCATCCGGGACTCCGAACAACTTTCGGGTTTCCGCTTACTCATATCTCTACAACCCTAGCGTCACCGAACCTTAAGTGTGTAGACCCTACGGGTTCGGGAGACATGTAGACATGACCGAGACGCCTCTCCGGTCAATAACCAACAGCGGGATCTGGATACCCATGTTGGCTCCCACATGTTCCACGATGATCTCATCGGATGAACCACGATGTCGAGGATTCAGTCAATCTCGTATACAATTCCCTTTGTCAATCGGTATGTTACTTGCCCGAGATTCGATCGTCGGTATCCCAATACCTTGTTCAATCTCGTTACCAGCATGTCTCTTTACTCGTACCGCAATGCATGATCCCGTGACTAATGCCTTAGTCACATAGAGCTCATTATGATGATGCATTACCGAGTGGGCCCAGAGATACCTCTCCGTCAGACGGAGTGACAAATCCCAGTCTCGATCCGTGCCAACCCAACAGACACTTTCGGAGATACCCGTAGTGCACCTTTATAGTCACCCAGTTACGTTGTGACGTTTGGCACACCCAAAGTACTCCTACGGTATCCGGGAGTTGCACGATCTCATGGTCTAAGGAAAAGATACTTGACATTGGAAAAGCTCTAGCAAACGAAACTACACGATCTTTTAGCTATGCTTAGGATTGGGTCTTGTCCATCACATCATTCTCCTAATGATGTGATCCCGTTATCAACGACATCCAATGTCCATAGTCAGGAAACCATGACTATCGGTTGATCAACGAGCTAGTCAACTAGAGGCTTACTAGGGACACGTTGTGGTCTATATATTCACACATGTATTACGATTTCCGGATAACACAATTATAGCATGAATAATAGACAATTATCATGAACAAAGAAATATAATAATAACCATTTATTATTGCCTCTAGGGCATATTTCCAACATCTTATTGCTTTCAAATTTGTTCTCGTGTCAACATAGAACAACAGGAGTGTTGTGTGAATTTTTGTGATTTTTCGGGGTTCGTTTGGACATTTTTATGCATTAACTGAGTTTTCAATGCATTTATGTGCATAATTCAAATTTGAACTACATGCACATGCTCCAGTGCATATAAATTGGTGAAAAAATCAAATCTGTGTCCTTGGGTGCATGCTTAGGTCCCATGCAAGCATTGGGAATGAATTTCAAACACCAGGGCACCGTTGATTGCCGGCAAAACATTGAGATGCCTGGTTTTTAAATTCTAGTAAATCCAAAACTCGTTTGTTGGATTTACTAGAATAACGGTGCATGTTGATGGGACAAAAAATTTACCATGGCATGTTGATGCTTCTCCATGATAGCATGCCAAGTTTCATGAATTTCAGACGAGTTTTGGATTTACTAGAATTTAAAAACCAGTAATCTCAATGTTTTGCCGGCAATCGACGGTGCCCTGGTGTTTGAACTTCATTCCCATTTCTTGCAGGGGACCTAAGCATGCACCCAAGGACACATATTTGATTTTTCAACCAATTTATATGCACTGGAGCATGTGTATGTAGTTTAATTTTGAATTGTGCACCTGAAAGGGCTAGAAAACCAATTTAATGTATAAATTGTTCAAACGAACCCTGAATAATTCCAATTCTTTTACGACACACATATAGTTGCATGTTCACTCCAGATAAAAGGTCTAGCAATTCAAACACCGTCCATTGCCGCTGTGACCCCATTATGTAATTCAAATCAAGTAGATCGCACACAGTTTATTATCAGCAATCGTGTGAGATGCAACAAAAAATATCCTGGAGCACCGTCGGTGTATAGTACGCCTATGGCTTACACGAGAAGGTGCTTCAGCTACAGTCCACAGTCAGTGTCTCAAGCACACTAGTTCGCACCCCAAATATCATTTCACTGTTCAATCGTCGCCAGTGAAAGATGGGCACGTGGACCCGCGTCGTGAGGGCAACTGCGATGGCCCACTCCAGCGAGTGCGCGGCCGCAGCCGCCATGCGTGTGCTAACAAGGTGCATGAGCGCGGCTGCAATCTGCGACCGGGCGGCAAAGGCAGCCCAAACGGCTACTGTTGCTTCTCAGGTGGCGGCAGCAATATTTGCCTCGGGGATAGCAACTGGCGAGAGCGGCACAACAGCTGTCCGTTCTGCAGCGGCGGCCTTAGCCCTGATGGAGGCCGCCCACGACCATGTCGAGGCCGCAGCGGCCATGCGCGTGCTAACAAGGTGCATGAGCGCGGCCATGCGCGTGCTAACAAGGTGCATGAGCGCGGCCGCAATCTACGACCGGGCGGCAAAGGCAGCCCAAACGGCCGCTGTTGCTTCTCAGGTGGCGGCAGCAACATTTGCCTCGGGGATAGCAACTGGCGAGAGCGGCACAGCAGCTGTCCGTTCCACAGCGGCGGCCTTAGCCCTGATGGAGGCCGCCCACGACCATGTCGAGGCCGTCCACGCCCAGCTCCTGGCGGTCACCGCACAAATCAAACGAAGCTTCTTCAACAACGGTCGGCAACCCACGGCCAAAGAGCTGGCAATCGCCGAGAGCGTTCGAGCAGCCGTCCGTTCCTCCGCCGCATACCTTGCGACGACGGAGCCCGTCCATGCCCAGATCGCGTCCGCCCACGCCCAGCTCGTGGCGGCCTTTTCCAAAGAGATGGCGGACGCGGATGGCGAGATGCTTGCCGAGTATGGTGCGATGGATGCCATGGAGCCCCTTCCCTAGGAGACCGTCGGGCGCGAGCTGGACATGGAGGCGGCGGCGGAGATCGACGAGCACCAGCCATAGTAGTACTCTTTCTTTTGTTTAATCAAGAGCGCCGATCTTTAATTTGTTAGAGTAATGTTTAGGTCAGCTAGCTCTGTTTAATTGCTGAACTTGCTCGATTAAGAAGTGTGGGTGTGCTATAGTCTCCTTTGTGTATCCAAATTATGCAATGACGTGGATGACCACTGTAACCATGGAAATTCGAACCAAAACTTTTGATGTTCAAACTCAGCACACACGGGTTAAGCTATCTGAATCGTTTCTGATGTCCACATATCGTACACAGTTCTGAATAAGGGACCGTGTCTGATGACACTTTGCGCACCAGTTTTTTGGCTGAAGCGATTCCAAATTTTCGGCTTCCATAAAAATATCTGCCTCCCCGCCCCCTCCCCCTTACCAAAAGCCACATTTCCCCTCTTTCCGCCTTCCTTTCCAAGTTGAAACCTTCACTCCTTGCTTGCAGCGCCGCCTCCTCGTCGGCGACCCTCCTTCATGCTCCTCGGCCTCGTCTATCCAGGCAGGTAATAGCTACCTCTTGAGCACTGCATTGGTTTTCCCTTGAAGAGGAAAGGGTGATGCAGTAAAGTAGCGTAAGTATTTCCCTCAGTTTTTGAGAACCAAGGTATCAATCTAGTAGGAGGCCACGCACGAGTCCCTCGCACCTACACAAACAAATAAATCCTCGCAACCAACGCAATAAAGGGGTTGTCAATCCCTTCACAGTCACTTACGAGAGTGAGATCTGATAGATATGATAAGATAATATTTTTGGTATTTTTATGATAAAGATGCAAAGTAAAGAAAGCAAAATAAAAACGGCGCCAGAAATAGCTTGTTGTCAGAAGATTAAATATGATGGAAAATAGACCCGGGGGCCATAGGTTTCACTAGTGGCTTCTCTCGAGAGCATAAGTATTACGGTGGGTAAACAAATTACTGTTGAGCAATTGACAGAATTGAGCATGGTTATGAGAATATCTAGGTATGATCACGTATATAGACTTCACATCCGCGACAAGTAGACCGACTCCTGCCTGCATCTACTACTATTACTCCACACATCGACCGCTATCCAGCATGCATCTAGAGTATTAAGTTCAAAAGAACAGAGTAACGCTTTAAGTAAAATGAGATGATGTAGAGGGATAAATTCATGCAATATGGTATAAACCCCATCTTGTTATCCTCGATGGCAACAATAAAATACGTGCCTTGCTGCCCCTACTGTCACTAGGAAAGGACACCGCAAGATTCAACCCAAAGCTAAGCACTTCTCCCATTACAAGAAAGATCAATCTAGTAGGCCAAACCAACTGATAATTCGAAGAGACTTGCAAAGATAACCAATCATACATAAAAGAATTCAGAGAAGATTCAAATATTGTTCATAGATAATCTTGATCATAAAGCCACAATTCATCGGTCTCAACAAACACACCGCAAAAGAAGATTACATCGAATAGATCTCCACAAGAGAGGGGGAGAACATTGTATTGAGATCCAAAAAGAGAAAAGAAGCCATCTAGCTAATAACTATGGACCCAAAGGTCTGAGGTAAACTACTCAGACATCATCGGAGAGGCTATGGTGTTGATGTAGAAGCCCTCCGTGATCGGTGCCCCCTCCGGGGGAGCTCCGGAAAAGGCCCCAAGATGGGATCTCACGGGTACAGAAGGTTGCGGCGGTGGAATTAGGTTTTTGGCTCCGTATCTGGTAGTTTGGAGGTACGTAGGTATATATAGGAGGAAGAAGTACGTCGGTGGAGCAACGTGGGCCCCATGAGGGCGGAGGGCGCGCCCAGGGGGTAGGCGCGCCCCCCTACCTCGTGCCTTCCTGGTTGATGTCTTGACGTAGGGTCCAAGTCCTCTGGATCACGTTCGTTCCAAAAATCACATTCCCGAAGGTTTCGTTCCGTTTGGACTCCGCTTGATATTCTTTTTCTGCGAAACTCTGAAATAGGCAAAAAAACAGCAATTCTGGGCTAGGCCTCCGGTTAATAGGTTAGTACCAAAAATAACATAAAACTATATAATAAAGCCCAATAATGTCCAAAACAGAATAAAATATAGCATGGAACAATAAAAAATTATAGATACGTTGGAGACATATCAAGCATCCCCAAGCTTAATTCCTGCTCGTCCTCGAGTAGGTAAATGATAAAAACAAAATTTTTGATGTGGAATGCTACTTGGAATAATTTCAATGTAATTCTCTTAATTGTGGAATGAATATTCAGATCCAAAAGATTCAAGACAAAAGTTTAATATTGACATAAAAATAATAATACTTCAAGCATACTAACTAAGCAATTATGTCTTCTCAAAATAACATGGCCAGAGAAAGTTATCCCTACAAAATCATATAGTCTGGCTATGCTCTATCTTCACCACATAAAGTATTTAAATCATGCACAACCCCGATGACAAGCCAAGCAATTGTTTCATACTTTTGATGTTCTCAAACTTTTTCAATCTTCACGCAATACATGAGCGTGAGCCATGGACATAACACTATATGTGGAATAGAATGGTGGTTGTGGAGAAGACAAAAAAGGAGAAGATAGTCTCACATCAACTAGGCGTATCAACGGGCTATGGAGATGCCCATTAATAGATATCAATGTGAGTGAGTAGGGATTGCCATGCAACGGATGCACTAGAGCTATAAGTGTATGAAAGCTCAACAAAAGAAACTAAGTGGGTGTGCATCCAACTCGCTTGCTCACGAAGACCTAGGGCATTTTGAGGAAGCCCATCATTGGAATATACAAGCCAACTTCTATAATGAAAATTTCCCACTAGTATATAAAAGTGATATCATAGGAGACTCTCTATCATCAAGATCATGGTGCTACTTTGAAGCACAAGTGTGGTAAAAGGATAGTAACATTATCCCTTCTCTCTTTTTCTCTCACATTTTTTTATTTGGGCCTTTCCTCTCTTTTTTATGGCCTCTTTTTTTTATTTAGTTCCGAGTCTCATCCCGACTTATGGGGGAATCATAGTCTCCATCATCCTTTCCTCACTTGGGACAATGCTCTAAAAATGATGATCATCACACTTTTATTTACTTACAACTCAATACTTAGAACAAAATATGACTCTATGTGAATGCCTCCGGCGGTGTACCGGGATATGCAATGAATCAAGAGTGACATCTATGAAAGAATTATGAACGGTGGCTTTGCCACAAATACGATGTCAACTACATGATCATGCGAAGCAATATGACAATGATGGAGCGTGTCATAGTAAACGAAACGGTGGTAAGTTGCATGGCAATATATCTCGGAATGGCTATGGAAATGCCATGATAGGTAGGTATGGTGGCTGTTTTGAGCAAGGTATATGGTGGGTGTATGATACTGGCGAAAAGTGCACGGTATTAGAGAGGCTAGCAATGGTGGAAGGAAGAAAAGTGCGTATAATCCATGGACTCAACATTAGTCATAAAGAAATCATATATTTATTGCAAAAATCTACAAGTTATCAAAGAAAAGTATTACGCGCATGCTCCTAGGGGGATAGATTGGTAGGAAAAGACCATCGCTCGTCCCCGACCGCCACTCATAAGGAAGACAATCAATAAATAAATCATGTTCCGACTTCATCACATAACGGTTCACCATATGTGCATGCTACGGGAATCACAAACTTTAACACAAGTATTTCTCAAATTCAAAACTACTCAACTAGCATGACTCTAATATCACCATCTCCATATCTCAAAACAACTATCAAGCATCAAATTCTCGTAGTATTCAACACACTCATAAGATTTTTTTTACTAATCTTGAATGCCTATCATAATTAAGCAAATTACCATGCTGTTTTGTAGGACTCTCTAAATAATCTAAGTGAAGCATGAGAGAACAATATTTTCTATAAAACAAATCCACCACCATGCTCTAAAAGATATAAGTGAAGCACTAGAGCAAAAACTATATAACTCAAAAGATATATGTGAAGCACATAGAGTATTCTAACAATTTCCGAATCATGTGTGTCTCTCTCAAAAGGTGTGTACAGCAAGGATGATTGTGGAAAACTAAAAAACAAAGACTCAAATAATACAAGACACTCCAAGCAAAACACATATCATGTGGTGAATAAAAATATAGCTCCAAGTAAAGTTACCAATGGAAGTAGACGAAAAGAGGGGATGCCTTCCGGGGCATCCCCAAGCTTTGGCTTTTATGTGTCCTTAGATTATCTTGGGGTGCCATGGGCATCCCCAAGCTTAGGCTCTTGCCACTCCTTGTTCCATAATCCATCAAATCTTTTACCCAAAACTTGTAAACTTCACAACACAAAACTCAGCAGAAAATCTCGTGAGCTCCGTTAGCGAAAGAAAACAAAACACCACTTCAAGGTACTGTAATGAACTCATTATTTATTTATATTGGTGTTAAACCTACTGTATTACAACTTCTCTATGGTTTATAAACTATTTTACTAGCCATAGATTCATCAAAATAAGCAAACAACACACGAAAAACAGAATCTGTCAAAAACAGAACAGTCTGTAGTACTCTGTAACTAACGCAAACTTCTGGAACGCCAACAATTCAGCCAAAATAGGAAGACCTATAAAATTTGTTTATTGATCAGGAGCAATTGGAATCAATATTTGATCACGTTCTGGTGATTTTTAACAATTATTTTCGTGAACAGAAAGTTTCTGGAATTTTCAGCAAGATCAAATAACTATCATCCAAGAAGATCCTATAGGTTAAACTTGGCACAAACACTAAATAAAACATAAAAACAAATCTAACCAGAGGCTAGATCAAATATTTATTCCTAAACAGAAGCAAAAAGCAAAAAACTAAAAATAAAATTGGGTTGCCTCCCAACAAGCGCTATCGTTTAACGCCCCTAGCTAGGCATAATAGCAAGGATAAATCTAGGTATTGCCATTTTTGGTAGGCAATCCATAAGTGGCCCTCATAATAGATTCA
Organism: Triticum aestivum; assembly: GCF_018294505.1. Classification (NCBI taxonomy): domain Eukaryota; kingdom Viridiplantae; phylum Streptophyta; class Magnoliopsida; order Poales; family Poaceae; genus Triticum; species Triticum aestivum. The sequence goes on from NC_057805.1 coordinate 56,448,233, forward strand.
TAAGGTAATTTTATTTTCTTTCTAGGGAAGTGTTCCATGCCTTTCCTTAACGGAAATTGGAATCTAATATTCCCTTCCTTCATATCAATAATTGCACCAATCGGTCTAAGGAAAGGTCTACCAAAAATAATAGACATGAAGGATTGCAATCTATGTCAAGAACAATAAAATCTATGGGCACATAATTCCTATTTGCAACAATAAGAACATCATTTATTCTTCCCATAGGTTTCTTAATGGTGGAATCCGCAAGGTGCAAGTTTAAAGAGCAATCATCAAATTCGCGGAAACCTAACAAATCACACAAAGTCTTTGGAATCGTGGAAACACTAGCACCCAAATCACACAAAGCATAGCATTAATGATCTTTAATTTTAATTTTAATAGTAGTTTCCCACTCATCATAAAGTTTTCTAGGGATAGAAACTTCCAACTCAAGTTTTTCTTCATACGATTGCATCAAAGCATCAACGATATGTTTGGTAAAAGCTTTATTTTCGCTATAAGCATGAGGAGAATTTAGCACGGATTGCAACAAGGAAATACAATCTATCAAAGATAAATTATCATAATTAAATTCCTTGAAATTCAAAATAGTGGGTTCTTTAATATCAAGAGTTTTAACTTCTTCAATCTCACTTTTATCAATTTTAGCATCAAGATCTAAAAACTCCGAATTTTTGGAACGCCTTCTAGCTAAAGGTGGATCATATTCAGTCCCATCATTATCAAGATTCATATTGCAAAACAAAGATTTAATAGGGGACACATCAATAATTTTTAGATCTTCATCTTTATTTTCCCAAAAAAAATCCGGCTTAGCGGCCATCTTATTAACTAAAGTGGCCTGCTTATCCGAAACCTCAGCTATTAACTTCTCAAGATGAGCAATCTGAGATTTCAAACCGTCAAATTCTTTAGACATATCATCGAGCTCTTTATTCATATAACCCATAAAGCTTTTTTGTTCCTTAAGCTTGTTTCTAAAGAATTATTATGCTCAAAATTTAAGACCATAAAACTCCTAATGTTGCTTTCGATTTCTTCTAACCTTTTAAGGTGAGGATCACCAAATCTGGAAAGAGCCATCATGACAAGCAAGCAATCGAACACACGAGCAAACAAGAAGCAAGCGAAAAAGAGGTGAACGGAAAAGAGAGGGTGAATAAAACGGCAAGGGTCAAGTGGGGGAGAGGAAAACGAGAGGCAAATGGCAAATAATGTAATGCGGGAGATAAGGGTTTGTGATGGGTACTTGGTATGTTGACTTTTGCGTAGACTCCCCGGCAACGGCGTCAGAAATGGCTCATTGGCAGGAGTCCAAATCTTGACTTGACCTTGCGTAAGCCTCCCCGGCAATGGCGCCAGAAATCCTTCTTGCTACCTCTTGAGCACTGCATTGGTTTTCCCTTGAAGAGGAAAGGGTGATGCAGTAAAGTAGCGTAAGTATTTCCCTCAGTTTTTGAGAACCAAGGTATCAATCCAGTAGGAGGCCACGCACGAGTCCCTCGCACCTACACAAACAAATAAATCCTCGCAACCAACGCAATAAAGGGGTTGTCAATCCCTTCACGGTCACTTACGAGAGTGAGATCTGATAGATATGATAAGATAATATTTTTGGTATTTTTATGATAAAGATGCAAAGTAAAGAAAGCAAAATAAAAACGGCGCCAGAAATAGCTTGTTGTCGGAAGATTAAATATGATGGAAAATAGACCTGGGGGCCATAGGTTTCACTAGTGGCTTCTCTCGAGAGCATAGGTATTACGGTGGGTAAACAAATTACTGTTGAGCAATTGACAGAATTGAGCATAGTTATGAGAATATCTAGGTATGATCACATATATAGGCATCACGTCCGCGACAAGTAGACCGACTCCTGCCTGCATCTACTACTATTACTCCACACATCGACCGCCATCCAGCATGCATCTAGAGTATTAAGTTCAAAAGAACAGAGTAACACTTTAAGTAAGATGACATGATGTAGAGGGATAAATTCATGCAATATGATATAAACCCCATCTTGTTATCCTCGATGGCAACAATACAATACGTGCCTTGCTGCCCCTACTGTCACTAGGAAAGGACACCGCAAGATTGAACCCAAAGCTAAGCACTTCTCCCATTGCAAGAAAGATCAATTTAGTAGGCCAAACCAAACTGATAATTCGAAGAGACTTGCAAAGATAACCAATCATACATAAAAGAATTCAGAGAAGATTCAAATTTGTTCATAGATAAACTTGATCATAAACCCACAATTCATCAGTCTCAACAAACACACCGCAAAAGAAGATTACATCGAATAGATCTCCACAAGAGAGGGGGAGAACATTGTATTGAGATCCAAAAAGAGAAAAGAAGCCATCTAGCTAATAACTATGGACCCGAAGGTCTGAGGTAAACTACTCACACATCATCGGAGAGGCTATGGTGTTGATGTAGAAGCCCTCCGTGATCGATGCCCCCTCCGGTGGAGCTCCGGAAAAGGCCCCAAGATGGGATCTCACGGGTACAGAAGGTTGCGGCGGTGGAATTAGGTTTTTGGCTCCGTATCTGGTAGTTTGGGGGTACGTAGGTATATATAGGAGGAAGAAGTACGTCGGTGGAGCAACATGGGCCCCACGAGGGTGGAGGGCGCGCCCAGAGGGGGTAGGCGCGCCCCCCTACCTCGTGCCTTCCTGGTTGATGTCTTGACGTAGGGTCCAAGTCCTCTGGATCATGTTCGTTCCAAAAATCACGTTCCCGAAGGTTTCATTTCGTTTGGACTCCGTTTGATATTCTTTTTCTGCGAAACTCTAAAATAGGCAAAAAACAGCAATTCTGGCTGGGCCTCCGGTTAATAGGTTAGTCCCAAAAATAATATAAAAGTGTATAATAAAGCCCAATAATGTCCAAAACAGAATATAATATAGCATGGAACAATAAAAAATTATAGATACGTTGGAGACGTATCAGTAATCCACACCCGACCCGTATCCTCCTCCTCCTCCTTCCACATCCCACATGCCCCGACCGCCGGCGCAAGCGCGACACCTTCCACCCAAATCACCAACCCATCTACCAAATAAGCGCCACCCTAAGCCATGGTGCACGCAGTATAGCCAGGATCTCAAGGAGCATTTGGCAGCGGAGAAGCAAATCGCGGCCGCACACGCGGATGAGGGCGCGATGGCTGCCATTCGTGCCGACCCCCAGATCTTGGAGGAGCACCTTGCCATTTTCTAGCTACGCCGGTTAAGCATGCTCGGTTTACCCGTTGCATGTGCTGCTCCTGCCTTTCCTTCACAAATTCTAGTAAATTGTGCTATCTAATTTTACCATGCAATATGTTGCTCTAGTGTATATGTTTTATATGTCGTGCAGTGTGGTGCTCACTTATTAACTATTTTGTTAATTAGTTGTCATCTTCAGTTAACTGTTTGGTTCAATTATGCAAATGTGATTTTCAATTCTTCAGGCTGCAATTTTTTATTGTCTTCCATGTGGGAAATAAATCGAATTTATCTTTACAAAATACATGAGAAATGAATACAATTGCTATATTTCCAAGTTGTCAAGCATGCTTGGTTTGGTTATACATTGTGCAATGTGGTGCTCAGTTAACGTTTGGTTCATTTGTGTTGTGGTGTTTAGTTAACTATTTGGTTCAATTCTGCAATGCGATGTTCAATAGTTGTGGGTCATTCTGTTATTGTATACCATGTGAGGAATAAATTAAATTTGGCAGTAGTAAATACATGAGAAACAAATACAATTGCTACAATTGGCTGTAATTAACTGTTTGGTTAACTGTCTGATCTTCTATTAGGAGTATGTTATATTGTGCAATGTGGTGCTCAGTTAATGTTTGGTTCATTTGTTGTGGTGTTTAGTTAACTGCTTGGTTCAATTATGCAATGCGATGTCCAATTGTCGTGGGTAGAATTTTGTATTGTTGTGTATGTGAGGAATAAATCGAATTTGGCTGCACTTAATACATGAGAAACCTATACAAGTGTTATATTTCCTAATTCTTAATCATGCTTGGTTTGGGTAAATGGGTTTTCCGTGTGGCTTGAATTAATCTGATGAATCTGCAATGTGCTTATTTTTCATCAACATATTTTACTGATAGCATGCGAACCCTTACTTAACCTGATGACTAACTACCTTATATGTGTTGCAGGGAAACAATGGGAAACACTGAGGTTTACAATCGAGGTTAGCACGTGCATGGTCCGTTCTCTAATATCACATTATTATGCAATTGCAGGAACCATTCTAATATTTTGGTAACAATTTGGTCTTCCACATGTAGGTCCTGTTGTCAAAGGTTTTGACCCACTGTTCGACCCTTTTTGCATATGGGGAAATGAGTTGTCCATGAATATCAATCAAATCAAGAAACTCAGAAAGATTGTTAGGATAAAGAAATTAGCGACAAAAAACAACAAGATCTTTGTCTGCATAATGAAGAAGACATCAGTTCACTACAAGATGGTACTAACTATTATACCTTGCCTTTTTTTATTCCTTTGCCCCATTTCCAATATAGAGAAGATATTTATGCACATCCTTGTTTTCAGACCTTTCCAAAGCAGTTCACTTACGATTATCTCTCAAACCACCTCTATGGTCAAGAGGCGAGGAAGGTTTTCATACAACACCCACGGTTCAATATTGAAGTTTTCCTAAAGAGGACGAAGGACGGACGGTCAATCATCCACATGCACTGGCCTAAAGTTCCAAAGACCTTCAACATGAATGAAGGCTCAATATTCGCCTTTCGCTTCAGCAGTTTTCCAGATGAGATGCATCTATCTATATACCGCCTATGATGCTAATTTCGAAAGGTTCTACAAGTTGCATGTGGAACTTGCTACTGGTGCAGTTGTGTAATGGGGTAACTGAGTGTTGGAGCTATATCATGTTGTACTCTGATGTATTTCAATTATGAAATTCTGCTTCCTTAATATGGAAATAAAATATATTGTGTGCTTAATATGAAATGTCAATTAGATTAATAAATGGATTATGAATAATCAGATAATTAGCATGCTAATGGCGAATTATCCTGCTAATTGGGTTTTGCTATTGCAAACGGTTGTTGAAAAAATACTGTGGGCGATGACCTCAGGAAACACACACAGTTTCTAGGAATAAACCGTGTTGGATCAATGAACAATCACACACGACTTTCTCTTGAAAACTGTTTGCGTTAGGCCACCTTGCGCAAACGTTTACCACATAAAAACTGTGTGTAATGGACAGTCTTTGCCACACAGTTTTTTCTACGGACCATGTGTGATACATTCAATAACGCAAACGATTTAACGCGAAAATTGTGTGTGATGTACCTGTGAACGGAAACATTTTCCTTGGAGCGACTGTGTGGGATATACATACGAACGGAAACGTTTAGCGGGGACTGACTGTGTGGGATGTACTTGCGAACGGAAACCATTTCGCGGTATAATTGTATTTTTTAGCTCTACTGTATGTATTTCCGTATTTGAGCGCTCGCCGGTCGCACGCGACCTCATTTTGCCGAGTGTGTGTGCCAGGAGGGCATATCCCCGACGGTTTCTGGGTCGTGTGGGAAGGACCCCCCTATCGCCCACACTCACTTGGCCACGGTTCCAAATGCCGCCGCGGAAAGGGGTTAAAGACCGTTTGTTTAGGACCGACGCGTACCAGTGATTTGTATTATGAGTTATGTGATTTGATGACAGAAGTTTGTTCAGAGTCCCGGATGAGATCACGGACATGACGAGGAGTCTCGAAATGGTCGAGACATAATGAATGATATATTGGACGATGTTATTCGGACACCGGATGAGTTCCGGGAGGTACCGGGTAATTATCACAGTGTCGGAAGGGTTACCGGAGCCCCCCTGGGGAAGTAATGGGCCAACATGGGCATTAGGGGAGAGAGAGGGGCAGGCCACAAGGAGGTGGCGCCCCCCTTGGGGAATCCGAATAGGACTAGGGGAGGGGGCGCGACACCCCTTTCCCTGTCCCTCTCCCTCTCCCTTCCTTCTTCCCCCTTCCACCAAGTGGAATCCTACTAGGACTTGGAGTCCTAGTAGGACTCCTCTCTCCTGGCGCGCCCTACAGGGGCCGGCCGGCCTCTCCCTCTCCTCCTTTATAAACGGAGGCAGGGGGCACCCTAGAACACACAAGATCAATTGTCTTAGCCGTCTGCGGTGCCCCCCTCCATAGTTTAACACCTCGGTCATATCGTCATAGTGCTTAGGCGAAGCCCTGCGCCGGTAACTTCATCATCACCGTCGCCATGTCGTCGTGCTGACGGAACTCTCCCTCGTCCTCAACTGGATCAAGAGCTTGAGGGACGTCATCGTGCTGAACGTGTGCTGAACACGGAGGTGCCGTACGTTCGGTACTTGGATCGGTTGAATCGTGAAGACGTTCGACTACATCAACCGCGTTACTAAACGCTTCCGCTTTCGGTCTACGAGGGTACGTGGACACACTCTCCCATCTCATTGCTATGCATCTCCTAGATAGATCTTGCGTGATCGTAGGAAATTTTTGAAATACTATGTTCCCGAACACCTACCCATGTCGAATGTCCATGGAAAGCACTGCTGCCGGCGATGCATAAAGGTAAGAGCATCCCTAAACCAACCTCGTATATTCAGGTGGGCCGCCCGTCACTGACCGGTCACAATTTTTCAATCCAGAAGGTCCCTTCAAATGGGTCTCAAAGGTCCGGACTGACCGACATCCCTCATATCCAGCCAAAATATGGGCGTATATGGGGCGCCCGGGCGCGTTCGGACGCGTCCACCACATAGGACTGACTAAGGGGTAACACGTGGACTCGCTCGGAACCCAGCGGTCCGACGGACACCTCCTTCGTCACCGTGGCGTCAACGTCACGTGGCGCTGCTTCAGCTCACCGCCAGAGACCAAATTCATCTATTTAAGCCAGTCGACGTCCCGCAACTCTAGCCCATCCACCTCCCCCCTCTTCGCGTTGCCATTCCAAGCCAATCCACCTCGTCCCTCTCTCACTCCGGCGATCTGCCCACGCTCCGGCGCTCCGCCATGGTCCGGAGGAAGATCACCTACTACGCACTGCTCACGCGGGAGCACCAGTACGAGATTCAGCAGGAGATCCGGGTGAGACAAGCCGCGTGCGCCGCCCACATTGCTGCCGGGCTGCCTCCGGACTCGCCAGAACTGGAGGAGGAGTTCGGGGAAGAGGAGGGAGAGGAGCTGGCTCCGATGGAGGTGGAGAAGGCGGAGCCGAAGCTGCCGGGCTTCAACATGGAGCAGGCGAAGGCGGAGTTCGCCGTCGCCCAATCGGAGGAGATGCGGAGCAGCAGGCCATCCTGGAGTCCATTCAGGATTAGGCCTATGTGGAGGCCAACCGGGCGTTCCTCCGGTAGGAGCAGGTGGCGTCCGAGCGCTCTTCGCCGAACTCGACGCCGGAATAGAGGAAGAGGAGGCTGGGGCTGAGCAGCCGGATCTGCAGCTGCCGCCCATGCTGCCAGAACCGGGCACGGAGATCGTCGACATCTCCGACGAGGAGTAGCTAGTCGTTTGCATGTCTTTGTATGGATTTAAGAATCTAAAATGTTTGACATATCCGGTTGTAGATGCTCTAACGGTGGATTCTGGATTGTGAGCGTTTCCCTTTATTCAATGGAATTTTGGATTGTGAGCGTTTCCCTTTATTCAATGGAATTTACAAGCAACTGGCTAGCGGGTACCCATGTCGAATGTCCATGGGAAGCACCGGTGCCTGCTGGTTCATTCAGTTCAATCCACACCGGCGGTGTCCTGAGAACACGGCTCCGACGCAAAGGACAGTTTAGCGTCTTTTAGGTCGTACACGAACCTTGTGTCCACCTGCTGCAGCGCGCCGATGACCGTCCGCTCGCCCGGGCTCATGGCAAAGCACAGGGCGGGACCGTGGAGCCTGCCCTCCACCGCCGTGAACAGCTCCTCCGGCTTGACGACCAGCCTCGCCGTCTCCTCCGCGAAGTGGAAGGACAGCGACTGGAGGTGCCGCTTGATCTCCGCGGTCTTGCGGACGCACAACCCGTAGCCCTGCCGCTGGATGCGCTCGGCCCTATTCCGCCGCAGGTCACTCCAGACGGCGTCCTCCACGACGCGGTACGCCTCCCGGGCCAGCACCGTCAGCGGCGTGCCGGGGTCGATCACGCACCCGCCCTGCCCGCCGCGCCGCCGGGCGAACATCTCCGGCCTGATCCGCGTGAGCCTCTTAGCGTCCAGGCTGATGCCCACGAGGCTCACGTAGTACTGCGACTCGTGCGCGTCCAGCGCCGGGAGGATCTTGGTCGTTCGGAGGCCCGGCCGGCTCGGCACGTCGGCGCCAAACCGGAGGAAGCCATGCCGGCTCGCCCCGCCGGAGAAGAGGCAGTACGAGAACCGCGTCTGCCCACGCGCCGCCACCTGCATGACGAGGGAGGTGGGCATCTTACCCATGGCGGCGACGCCCGCGAAGGTGCGCTGGCTGTTGAAGTGCTCGGCCGAGTGCGCGCACCCGAAGACGAACTCCTTCATGGACTCTGGCCCCATGGTGAGGTTCTCCAAGGCCACGAAGCCGTGCACCGACATGCCGTGCTCGCCGGACAGGTGGAAGGCGCACTGCTGCCCCGCGGGCTCCATGGGGTACGGCGGGTGGCAGATCTGGCTCGTGCCGGCGACCTGCTGGAAGGTGGACGAGGCCTTGGGGTCGAACAGGGGGCCGCGCTGTGGCTGCTTCGGATTGCAGGGCTTGCACTGCAGCCACATCAGGCTACCCGAGGCGTCGAGCTTGAGGTTGTAGTCGTGCCGGCCTTTGCCCGAGCCCAAGCCAACGACCACGCTGAAGGCCATATCGATCGGCGAGGCCACTGGTGGGCGGAGGGTGGTGACGTTCGCCTCCGATGGAAGAAGGTCGTCCAGCCGGCTCTGGACGTGGAGGAAGCCGTCGTCGCGCAGCGCATAGTCATGGTGGGCTACCAGCCGGAAGCTTGAACCAGCGCCCGAGCTAGCCATGGCAACTTTTGGGCTGCCCGCATCAGCATCGGCAGGCGGTATCAGGTGGGTCGTGATGAGCGCCATCAGGAACACTACGCATTGGAGAGTGCTCTTGATCGCCATGGCCATCGATCTAAGTGTGGGTTGTGGCCGCTCTATTCTACCTCGGATGGAGGGATATATGATATATCACGTATATATAGCACATCTACCACTCTGACTTTGTACTGTATATCTTTAGGCCACTGAAGCTAGAGTTGGAGATACGGCAGTGATCACCATGGCGGCATTTGACGTCAGTACAACAGCTTAAAGATGTTCTTTGCCAGGCATGTGTAGACCGATCTATTGTACTCCCTCCATTTCTTTTAGTCTGTATATAAGATTTGGTCAAAATCAAACTTTATAAAGTTTGACCAACTTTGTAGAAAAAAAATATCAACATCTAAAACACTGAAGCTATATGGTATCAAAATTAATTTCATGATGCATCTAACAATATTGATTTCATATTGTGAATCTCAATATTTTTTTCTATAAACTTAGTCAAAGTTAACAAGGTTTAACTTTGACCAAATCTTATATGCAGATTAAAAAGAAACATAGGAAGTACTGTTTTTACCTTTTTTTTGCTACGAACTTGGGGAGCTTTATTGCATAATTGTCATATGATTACAATCTGCCCTCAGGCTACTAAGGAGAAAGGATGGACAGCCCTCCAGCCAACAATCTGAAACCAATAAGGAACATGCCTGTTTGGCGCATAGGTCTGCCATAGCATTAGCATCCCTTGAAACATATCTAACAGAAAAAGAGATAAAACTTGTAGACTTCTCCCCAATATCATCTAGAATAGGCGCAACAATTGACCTCAAACTGTCGTGCGACGACCAGAGGTTGACAACCTCTAAACAATCAGTTTCCATCACCCCATGTGAGAACCCACATAGCTGAGCGAAGATGACTCCCTCCCGTAGAGCTAAGGCTTCGGCAATGAGGGGATCTGTCACCCCTTGGAAAGGTTTACTCCAAGCTCCGATAAACGGCAGGTGAGAAAGGGCTATCCCGGCCCCTCCTGCACACCGAGCTTCGCTGTTGATAGCACCATCCGTGTTGATCTTGATCCACCCCACATCAGGCAGACGCCACTGGGCCCCCGACACACCGCGTGAAGGCTTCGGAATGTCAAGCATAATAAGATCATCACGAACTAATTTTACCGCCTGCACTGGATCATATGACACCTTGTCATGAGTCCATCGATTTCGATCGGACCATATTGCATGCATAATAGTAACAATTTTGCATCTGTCTTGGTTTTCGATGATGTCGTCCATCAGCACATCCCTCGCCCAAGTGGCAGGGTGTAGCCTTGGTAATTTGAGACCCAAGAAGTCTCTGGCTGCTGCCCAAAACAGCCGGGCATGTGAACAATTTATCAGTGCATGTCGCAAGTCTTCCACTGCCGCCTTGCATAGATCACACACTGCCGTCATCCTAATATGACGATGCTGAAGGGTAGCGTAGTTCGGCAGAATTCCACGTAAGACCCGCCACCAAAACACACGGACTCTGGGGATAACCTTCAGTTTCCACAAGGCGATCCACATGGGTCTATCTGAAGTTTAAGTCTCCGCTATCGTTCCTTCCTCTAGAGCTGAACACTCTTTCCGAGTCACTAGAGCACGATAGGCCGTTTTAACAGAATAGACACCGGACCTCTCCAAGTCCCAAGCAAGGTAATCCTGACCACCAGCCGATCTGAACGGTATGTTCAAAATAGCATCCGCATCTGGTGCAAGAAAATTCCTTCGGACTTACCTTCGGATATCAATTACAAGTTTTTCGGCTATGTGTACAGTATACTGTACCAGCCGTCCGCTCTGCTCTGGCATCTACTTCGTTCTTTGGCCTTAGGCTGCTACCCTTTTTTTTCTTTATTCATGGGATTTCTAAAACGTGGGAATAGAAAGAACACATAAATAAAATGTCCAAATACATATTGAATACTACAAAAATGTATGGTCATTTAATTGTACATAGGAAAAATGCAACACCCCAATTTTTTTGCATCTTCCTTTTCTTTGAATTTCATTCATGTGGATTTGGTTGAATTTTGATTTGGATCGTCTTTTGGGAATTTATTTGGACTGGAGTTCAAACCATTTCATATGGTAAGTGAATATGACTATGACTTGGACCAATTCATATTGGATGTAAATGAAGGAAAGATTATAACAAGTATAAACTTGCTAATCAAGATGGGAGGTTAGATAAAATTTCAACCAATCTTTGTAACCCCGCTTTATCACCTTGCAGACCTTGTTGCATGGCGGCACCAAGCCAAGGAGGGGTTATGGTTGCGGTCATTGGTTGTTCTATATACTTTGACCTCTGACTTGCCACTTGAACATACATGAACTTGTTTATTAGTCGACCCCTTCTTTGGCTTGGTCAAGTCATGGTGCCACAAAACTGAACTTATCTTAGTGCGGTCACATTTGCCTTATCTAGGGAAGACCCTAGCTTGTTTTCACATGCCTCTTATTTTTATCACCATAACTAGGAGTTTTAGACATGTGTGCTACTCTGATCAACTAGGCACTGTCTAATCCCAGGAGCCTAGGTAGGTATGGTTATGCGCGTTAGAAATGAATGTGCCTCCGAATGAATGTCAACCTGGGCTTGTGCTAGATTCTTGACACTGCCCAGGAGCCTTCCTATTTTCTGTCGAGGTGGGTGCTGACAGTGACGCACCGGGCTGGGTTGGCCGGGTCCAGTGGAACTTGCTTGGTGTCCTTGGACGGTTGGAAGGTCGCCTTGTTGGCCGACTGTAGGGAAGGAGGATCCGGCACGGCCGGCTGCTCGCGGGATAGTGCCACGAGCAGGTCTAGCTGGCGCTTCTCCTCTGCAATGACTAGAGACTCAGTTAGCTTGGAGCCGGCTTCCGCGCACTTAACGGATTTTCTGTAGTCGTCTTCTACGGCGATGATGCCCTTGGGACCCGACATCTTCAACTTTAGGTAGACGTAATGGGGCACCACCATGCACTTGGCCAGCGCGGGCCAGCCCAAAAGCACGTGGTAGGGGCTTCTTAGATCCACCACCTCGAACTAGGTCGGCTCACGGCGAAAATTGTGCGGGTCGCCAAACAACACATCCAGCCGGATCTTGCCCGATGGAGGAGCAAGAGAGCCCCGACATGATGTCGTGGAAAACCGTCCGGCTAGGCTACAATCGCTTCTCCTTGAGGCCCAGCTTGATCATGGCGTCGCGATAGAGGAAGGTGTTGCTGCTACCGCCGTCGATGAGAACCCGCGTGAAGTGGCAGGTGCGCTTCTCTGAAGTGAAAGTGGGGTCGAGTACGAGGGCGTAGCCACCCGGTGTGAGCATCATAGCCGGGTAGTCCTCCCATCTCCAGGTGACCGGCTTCTCAGACCAGTGCATGAACTGAGGAGCGGGAGGGATGGTGGCATTCACCTCTATGGACCGCCTGCGCAGGCTGTGCTTTGATATCTCCTTTTTATTGATCCGGTATTGGAAGAAGAAAGGGTATCCCGCACCTATTTCCCTAGAGGTGACCCTGGGTATCGAACCCGCGAGAGGAAGACTTCCTTGAAGGAATGGTCTCTAGCAAGCTTTTTCCAAAGTGTAAAAATCCAGCTTTTGACCAAATCAGCGAGCAAATTGTGATTCAAACACTTATAATAAAAAGAAGGTACGAGAATGAGGTTTTAATGCTTACAACCATATATTGGTGTTGGGATAAAAATGATATTAGTTTGTGCTCGGCAAGTCACCCATCAAGAGGTGCTTGCTTCGTATTGGAGTGGGGGATGTGTCCAAATAACATCTTGACCGGCACAAGTCTTGCATCAAGAATCAGTTGTCTTACCGAAGGCCCTATCTGTCTCGCGGGGTTGCCCCGATAATTAAGATAATAATATCATACAAAAGCATTGGACGTTTAATGACCACACTTCATGAATCCCTAAGGATATGATCCATGTTACTCTACTAAACCTTACTATCACCGGTGTTCGGTATAACACTTCACAGTCCCCTTGCTCCTAGCCTCACTGGTGCTCAATCTCCATGATCCTGGGTACCTGCAGGTATGAAGATTGCGGACCAGACAAGAGACACTTCACGAAGCAATTTTATTTCACACATACGAGACGTTGTGTCAAAGACTTCCATTGATCCCTTCACCAAATACTCGGGGTTGCAAGGCTCATGCCTCATGCCATACCATATATACCGAACTACTCACACATGGAGATCAGATCGCGAGAAGAAAACAGTGAAGAACACATCTTGGGATTGATTGATGCAATATGTCTTACAATGGATGCCTTGTGCGATGCATGATTACAAGTATGAACTAGATGAGAGAGCACTATATATGGTGGTGGAGATGACTATGGAGGTGAAAATCGCGGCGGCTAGGGGTTGTGGATGAAGATGATGATGAACATGTTATGGCTATGCTCGACTCTCCTCTTTCTCCCCTTTCTGTTGACATTTTGACGGGTCCCCTTTATAAAATTTATTCAGGTGGACGACCTACCTCGGTTTCCATGCCAAACGACTGCTCATGTGAGCGCGTGTGGTCGCATGGAACGCCGTCTTTGGTCTTGGTTGCTTTCTGACGCCTCCTGATGACTTGTTTCTTCTCCATTTTCCTTTCTTTCCTTTCTCCCACGTGATTTCTTCCCTTTTTAGCCCATTTCCAATGGAAAAAATATCAAAGAGAGGATTTGTGGAATCCTTTGCATTCATTAGTCATTAGTGGCAATATCAGAGCGAATATCTCTCTTTTAATGAAATAATTCGGTTTCAACAAGGTTGAAATGAGTGTAAAAATATCACTCATCAACTCCCTCAAGCTTAAACTTTATTGTCCTCGAGCAACATAGAGAGAAATTCAAAGCATAATGTACTTAGTTATTTAAACCAAAATAATGAGAATGTTTTGGTTCGCATACGCTCGATATGCGTAGATATCCCTGTCCGTGTCAAAACCGGCAGATCTTGGGGTAGGGGGTCCCGAGCTGTGGATTCTCGGATCAACGGTAACAGGAACAAAGGAGACGATGTTTTACCCAGGTTCGGGCCCTCTTGATGGAGGTAAAACCCTACGTCCTGCTCTTGTTTATATTGATGGAGTATCAAGTACATAGTTGATCTACCGCGAGATCATATGTTGTGGTCTAAAACCTGAGGGTATGATGAATAATGTCATAATGATCTATCGACTAGCCTGGCCTCGGCTTATATAATGCACCGGAGGCCTAGGATAACAAGAGTCCTAGTCGAATACGTTGGTGGAGAGAAATCCTTGTCTTGATCATCAAGCCTTGTGGAATCTTCCTCGTGTGCGGCATGGGCTGCCCGAAGTGGCCCATGAGTGAACCGCCATGGGGGTCCTCAGCCCGATCCAGCTGGTCGGGAGACGATGTGGTGAGTACCCCTTAGTCCAAGACACCGTCAGTAGCCCCCTGAACCGGTCTTGAAGTTGGGGACGCTCTTCGGCTCTTCCAAACTGTTTTTCATCTTCGGTGTCGGTCTTGAAAATAGGTTCAACAAATCTTCTTATCTTTGATCTTGAGGATCACGGAAGTAAATTCGAAGATTTTACGCATCGGGTATCCGAGGAGCGCCTTTATGTTATCGGCCGTTATCAATGCCTTGTTATTTTTACGCCCACCTCGGGTTTGAAGTGTTTCCCGTGCGGCGGTGTCCCCTCGCGTCCGAGCTCCAACGCCGGACTGCATTCGAGGTGTCTTTTGCAGCCGAGCACCAACGCCGGACCGCTTCCGAGCTCTAACGCCGGACTGTATCCGAGGTGTCATATATTACCTTGGTCTTGAAAAAGTTAAAAGAGTTCAAATGAACTTAATGCCGGAGATGCCCTCTATGGAGCCAGCCACTTGCAACCGAGCTTTATGCCGGACTGCTTCCGAAGTATCTTTTGCAGTCGAGCACCAACGCCGGACTGTATCCGAGGTGGTGCACCACCCCGACCATGGGCTGATTTTTGTGAATTTGATTCCGAATTGTGCAATGTATTCTCTGCCGAGATGTATAGCTAGTAGCCCTCAAGGTGCGTGTTGGCCTAATATCCAGGATGCACCTGAAGGATAAAATCAAACTGCTGACCCTAGTAGCCCCTGAGACTCAGGTCGATTCGTAAAATCAGCCTGGGGATCAATTCCGAGCTCGGCAGCATACTTAGGAATAGAAACGCGGTGTAATATATTAGAGGAAATAGTGATCGGCGAACGGGCCCTTGAGATAGGGTTTTGAGAAGTCACCATAATATATTAGCTTGATGCCGGATAAGTCCCAGATGGTACCTATTGTTGTCCGAAGACGCGTTTGCGCATTGTCCGGTCCAGCCGAACACTGAGCACTTTGAGTTTTCTGCATTGAATAGGCAATGTAGTAGCCCCCGAGACACTGGTCGGGTGGCAACACCAGATCAGGGGATCGATGTGCCCCTTTAATATTACTGAATGATAAGCCCGAAGCCAAGTAGCCCCTGAGCTTTAATGCGGGCACGGGTGGACGAATTAAGGATCGGTATCCAGAGTAAAATTACAAATTATGTGTAATGATTCTATGTATCCAAGTACTTTACATCATTAATGCTCGGATCTGCATTGTACAAAACTTTGTTGACCGGCCATCGGCTTCAACCTCCTCGGCCAGAAGCCGGGGAGTGTTTGTCCTACTTTATAAAGCCTTTACAAGGGCAAAGGTTTACGACAAACAAGGCAATCCAGCGATATGGTTTTATAAACAAAGGTATGCAGAGATAATGTTATATTACTATTTGATGTAAGAAACATTGCTACCTCTTGAGCGTGCGTTGGTTTTTCCCTTGAAAAGGAAAGGGTGACGCAGCAAAGTAGCGTAAGTATTTCCCTCGGTTTTTGAGAACCAAGGTATCAATCCAGTAGGAGACTACACACAAGCCGCCTCGTACCTACACAAACAAATAAGAACCTTGCAACCAACGCGATAAAGGGGTTGTCAATCCCTTCACGGCCACTTGCAAAAGTGAGATCTGATAGAGATAATAAGATAAATATTTTTGGTATTTTTATGATATAGATCGAAAGTAAAGATTGCAAAGTAAAAATAGATTGGAAACTTATATGATGGAAAATAGACCCGGGGGCCATAGGTTTCACCAGCGGCTTCTCTCAAGATAGCATAAGTATTACAGTGGGTGAACAAATTATTGTCGAGCAATTGATAGAAAAGTGCATAGTTATGAGAATATCTAGGCATGATCATGTATATAGGCATCACGTACGTAACAAGTAGACCGAAACAATTCTGCATCTACTACTATTACTCCACACATCGACCGCTATCCAGCATGCATCTAGAGAATTAAGTTCATAAGAACAGAGTAACTCATTAGGCAAGATGACATGATGTAGAGGGATAAACTCAAGCAATATGATATAAACCCCATCTTTTTATCCTCGATGGCAACAATACAATACGTGTCATTTCCCTATCTGTCACTGGGATTGAGCAACGCAAGATTGAACCCAAAGCTAAGCACTTCTCCCATTGCAAGAAAGATCAATCTAGTAGGCCAAACCAAACTGATAATTCGAAGAGACTTGCAAAGATAAAAAATCATACATAAAAGAATTCAGAGGAGATTAAAATATTGTTCATAGATAATCTTGATCATAAACCCACAATTCATCGGATCTCGACAAACACACCGCAAAAAGAGTTACATCGAATAGATCTCCAAGAAGCTCGAGGAGAACTTTGTATTGAGATCCAAAGAGAGAGAAGTAGCCATCTAGCTAACAACTATGGACCCGAAGGTCTGTGGTAAACTACTCACACATCATCGGAGAGGCTATGGTGTTGATGTAGAAGCCCTCCGTGATCGATTCCCCCTCCGGCAGAGCACCAAAAAAGGCCACAAGATGGGATCTCACGGGTACAGAAGGTTACGGCGGTCGAAATAGGGTTTCGTGGTGCTCCTGGATGTTTTTGGGGTATATGGGTATATATAGGAGGAAGAAGTAGGTCGGTGGAGCTGCGAGGGGCCCACGCGGGTGGGGGGCGCGCCCAGGGGGGCAGGTGCGCCTCCCTGCCTCGTGGCCTCCTTGCTTCTTTCTTGACGTCCACTCCAAGTCCTCTGGATCACGTTTGTTCCAAAAATAACTCTCCCGAAGGTTTCATTCCGTTTGGACTTTGTTTGATATTTCTTTTCTGCGAAACACTGAAATAGACAAAAAACAACAATTTGCACTAGGCCTTCGGTTAATAGGTTAGTCCCAAAAACAATATAAAAGTGCTTAGTAAAGCCCATTAAACATCCAAAACAGATAATATAATAGCATGGAACAATCAAAAATTATAGATACGTTGGAGACTTATCAAACATCTCCCAAAGAAAATAATCCCGCTATCGGTTCCTTTCTTTGGGTTGTCATGCCGACTATGATCATGAAACCTCAACTCCGATCGATGGAGGAGAAAAATATTGAGGATTTAGTTCAGGGTAAGTTCCCGATCTCTGTGGCTTTTAATGGACCAAAATTTTCACTTCCGTCGTTGCCGACCAATTATATTCTTTAAGATGGCTAGCTTTCGGCTTCTCCCAGTCTGAGGTACTAACACGGATGACCCGGAAGTAACAATCACAGAGGTGCTCCCTTTACCTCCTAGCCGAACAATCGGGAACATAGGGGTAATCACAGGAGCCAGGCAACCCAGTTTGGCTGAAATCTTAAGTCAAATTGATGCATATTTATGGCTTTATAACGATGATTACGGAAGGTGGCCCTTGTATATTAAATACAAATGCCGATGATATGTTTATTTTGACTCCGTTGCGACCGTTTATCAGTTGAAAGTGGCCCATCGTCGGCTTCCACCCCCTTGTAGATGCTACGCAGGGTGTTTCCGCAATAACAAACAACCCTTAGCTGACGTCTCGGTGCTCGAAGGCGGTTGTGTTAGCGAAAACGAGGCAATCAGATATACAGGCTTTATAACTTTCACTTAGTCATAGGAGCTTAAAGTTGGGAGGCCGGCTACTAGCCCCTGGTTAGTATTCGGCGACAGCCGAGGTCAAGCCATAAACACTTTGGCCAATGTTATGAACGGCCCGTCATTTAACACAGTCATCAGATCACTGACCAGTTTACGCTTATTGTGACAGTCAGTTTTCGGCTTTCTCCACTGAGGTGCTTAACCATGCGAGCTGGAAGCACAATCGCAGTGGTTCTCCCTTTGCACACCTAGCCGAACAAAGCGGAACGTAGGAGGCAAGCACAGGAGCCGGGCAACCCAACTATTGACCAAAGACACAATTAGAAACCGATGCATATATAGCAATATCCGAGAATATTTTTGCAGAATCTCTAAAGGTGTCCGACGTTGCACTATGAGACTTACGTTGGAAACACCCCAATAGTTTAAAAGTGCCATAGGCTCGAAAAGCCAAAAACTTATGTAAAAGCTTGACGTCCGGACTAAACCGACATTTTGGTGCCAATCTGGAAATTGGTCTTTAAAAAAAATTGTGCTTCTGCCGTGCTTTAACATGACACATCCGATCTCAAGACTTCAAGCGGGTCAGCCTACGGCTTCATGCTCCTTATCCCGAAGGCGGAGTGGTTCTCCGAGGCCAGTTTAGCGAACTAAACTCGAGCGGCTTTAGAGAGAAGCTAGGCTATCAGGCTATTGACCATACACTCGAGTCAAAAAAGGAGCGGTAGAAAAAGACTTTGCAACGACCAAGATGAAAACACATTATCATAGAACGACTCGTGTAAATTTGAAGAGCCCACAGTTAACATGGGTAAGGGGAGCTTCTTTTAATGAACAACGTATATGACCATGGTCGAACCGAACACAAGTTAAAAATTGAAAACTTTGAGCATGAAAGCGACTTAGCTGGTTAATGTGTTCGGCATTGATGACGCGGTCCGAGCTTGACGCGGGACAAGGTTCCATCCCAGCAAGCCGGTCCCGAAGAGCTCGGCACTCTGAAGTGGTGACATAGCACCACCAATGCAGGCCGGCAGAGTGACGCCAAAGTCCCCGGCGTGGGTTAATGAAGTGTTGACGAAGCCCCCCGTCCAGTTGAGGTGACGTGGTATGTCAGTATGCCGAGGTGACAACACTGCCAGACCCAAATCATTTACTGTGCACCAAACGCTCGATGAGGTAGAGCTCTCTCGGCGATGCCGAAGTCCTTGAGGAAACCGAACACGTCAGTATGGCAACACGGCCGGCAAGGTGATCACGCGAGCCGAGTTACGCCGATTGGGACGACGGCGTCGGCTTGCCGACGAGACCAGCTGACGCAGTCGAAGTCCATTACCTGAATATGTAAAATAGTGCAGGCCAACAATAATAATATAAAAATATAAAAATCCTCGCGTAATTAATTTACGCAAGATAATTTATTTAAAAATAAGTGGCCTGGCGCCGAAGTCAATGTCGATGCAGGGCGTCAGCGTGAGGCGGTAAAGGCGTGGCAAAGCCTGAATTCACAGGTCGGTCCGAGTTCCCGATGCGGCGTTCACCGAACTATGTATGGAAACTTATCGAACCACCACGCGACTGTCGTTGATACGGCCGCCATTAGATAGACCTGTGTATAGATGATGGAACAAACCAGACTAATAATTCCTTGGAAAAAATAAACCCAAACAAGCAAAAATTGCTAGGATTAATAGCACCTGGTTTATTTGTTGTAGCAGTTCGAAGAAAAGTGACTCCCAAATGGGGACTCGATCCGCACACCCATTGCCTGATGGGCGGTGAAGCGACGGCATGGCGATGCTGGTAAAGGTTGGCTTGCCGAGGCAAAGCCCCCGGTCCAGCTAACGTGACGAAGCTGGTCGGCTAACGACGTCGAAGTCTCCGGAGTAGGTTGATGAAGGGATGGCGAAGCCCTCGGTCTAGACGAGGTGACGGAGCAGGTCGGTAAGGAGACGTTGCAGCTGCCATGTCAGCCGAGGTGTTGAAGTAGTTCGGCGCGATGGACATTGGCTCGAAGAAGCAACGGTGCGGCCATGCCGATGCAGGTCATAACTCATGACGTGGTCAATGCCGGCTTGATGAAGTGACTGTGCGGCGATGCCGATGTGCCCGCTCCATGTAATCCGTGGGGCAACGAGGTTGATGATGATTTATCCTTTGCGATGCCGAACTCTTGTTCGTCTTGCCGAGATGATGATCCAAAGAAGTTGAGCTCAGCTCAACAAAACGACGACGTGTCTAGCGCAGGTCGGCAGCCGTGGAGCAACGTTGTCAGGCTGGTTTGACCAGCGCGATGGTGAAGATCATATTGAAAAAGACTTTAAAATTAGTGGGATGTGTTTGGGAACAAAACATAATACCCCATACAAAACTTCCTTCAAAAAGGATGTCCGCAATCCCGTTCATAAAAAAGATGAACTCGGGTCGGATTCGTTCTCGCGCAGAAAACAGATCTCAAAAGTGATGCACCAATCGGAAGGTTCCCTGAGTTTGGACGGTCGGATCGAGCTGAAATTCTAAGGGGTGGTAGATATAGGAATTCCGCAGCCGATCAACGGTTGGATCTTCCAAAGGACGTCCGAGCTAGGTGCTGGACACCACGCTCCAAACTCATCCAGATTCCCGTCAAGATTCGACGGGGCTCCGGTATATCGGAGACCGGCGGAGATTGCTCCATCGGAACGCGACAAAATTTTCTACGCATCACCAAGATCCATCTATGGAGTATACTAGCAACGAGGGGAAAGGAGTGCATCTACATACCCTTGTAGATCGCGAGCGGAAGTGTTCCAATGAACGAGGTTGATGGAGTCGTACTCGCCGTGATCCAAATCACCGATGACCGAGTGCCGAACGGACGGCACCCCCGCGTTCAACACACGTACGGAGCAGCGACGTCTCCTCCTTCTTGATCCAGCAAGGGGGAAGGAGAGGTTGATGGAGATCCAGCAGCACGACGGCGTGGTGGTGGATGTAGCGGGATCTCGGCAGGGCTTCGCCGAGCTTCTGCGAGAGGGAGAGGTGTTGCAGGGGAGGAGGGAGGCGCCCAAGGCTGTAGGAGTGCTTCCCTCCCTCCCCCCCTTTATATAGGCCCGCTGGGAGGGGGCCGCCGGCCAAGTCCCATCTGCATGGGGGTGGCGGCCAGGGGGGAGACTTGCCGCCCAAGGTAAGTGGGGCGCCCCCCACCCTAGGGTTTCCAACCCTAGGCGCAGGGGGAAGGCCCATGGGGGTGCCCCAGCCCACTAAGGGCTGGTTCCCTTCCCACTTCAGCCCATGGGGCCCTCCGGGATAGGTGGCCCCACCCGGTGAACCCCCGGGACCCTTCCGGTGGTCCCGGTACAATACCGGTATCCCCCGAATCTTTCCTGGTGGCCGAAACTTGACTTCCTATATATAATTCTTCACCTCCGGACCATTCCGGAACTCCTCGTGACGTTCGGGATCTCATCCGGGACTCCGAACAACTTTCGGGTTTCCGCATACTCATATCTCTACAACCCTAGCGTCACCGAACCTTAAGTGTGTAGACCCTACGGGTTCGGGAGACATGCAGACATGACCGAGACGCCTCTCCGGTCAATAACCAACAACGGGATCTGGATACCCATGTTGGCTCCCACATGTTCCACGATGATCTCATCGTATGAACCACGATGTCGAGGATTCAATCAATCCCGTATACAATTCCCTTTGTCAATCGATATGTTACTTGCCTGAGATTCGATCGTCGGTATCCCAATACCTTGTTCAATCTCGTTACCGGCAAGTCTCTTTACTCGTACCGCAATGCATGATCCCGTGACTAACTCCTTAGTCACATTGAGCTCATTATGTTGATGCATTACCGAGTGGGCCCAGAGACACCTCTCCGTCATACGGAGTGACAAATCCCAGTCTCGATCCGTGCCAACCCAACAGACACTTTCGGAGATACCCGTAGTGTACCTTTATAGTCACCCAGTTACGTTGTGACGTTTGGCACACCCAAATTACTCCTACGGTATCCGGGAGTTGCATGATCTCATGGTCTAAGGAGAAGATACTTGACATTGGGAAAAGCTCTAGCAAACGAACTACACGATCTTTGAGCTATGCTTAGGATTGGGTCTTGTCCATCACATCATTCTCCTAATGATGTGATCCCGTTATCAATGACATCCAATGTCCATAGTCAGGAAACCATGACTATCTGTTGATCAACGAGCTAGTCAACTAGAGGCTTACTAGGGACACGTTGTGGTCTATGTATTCACACATGCATTACGATTTCCGGATAACACAATTATAGCATGAACAATAGACAATTACCATGAACAAAGAAATATAATAATAACCATTTATTATTGCCTTTAGGGCATATTTCCAACAGTCTCCCACTTGCACTAGAGTCAATAATCTAGTTACATTGTGATGAATCGAACACCCATTGCGTCCTGGTGTTGATCATGTTTTGCTCTAGGGAGAGGTTTAGTCAACGGATCTGCTACATTCAGGTCCGTATGTACTTTACAAATATCTATGTCTCCATTTTGAACACTTTCACGAATGGAGTTGAAGCGACGCTTGATATGCCTGGTCTTCCTGTGAAACCTGGGCTCCTTCGCAAGGGCAATGGCTCTAGTGTTGTCATAGAAGAGAGTCATCGGCCCCGACGCATTGGGAATCACCCCTAGGTCGGTAATGAACTCCTTCATCCAGACTGCTTCCTGTGCTGCCTCCGAGGCTGCCATGTACTCCGCTTCACATGTAGATCCCGCCACGACGCTTTGCTTGCAACTGCACCAGCTTATTGCTCCTCCATTCAAAATATACACGTATCCGGTTTGTGACTTCGAGTCATCCAGATCTGTGTCGAAGCTAGCATCGACGTAACCCTTTACGACGAGCTCTTCGTCACCTCCATAAACGAGAAACATATCCTTAGTCCTCTTCTGGTACTTCAGGATATTCTTGACCGCTGTCCAGTGTTCCATGCCGGGATTACTTTGGTACCTTCCTACCAAACTTACGGCAAGGTTTACATCAGGTCTGGTACACAGCATGGCATACATAATAGACCCTATGGCCGAGGCATAGGGGATGAAACTCATCTTTTCTCTATCTTCTGCCGTGGTCGGGCATTGAGCCGTGCTCAATTGCACACCTTGCAATACAGGCAAGAACCCCTTCTTGGACTGATCCATATTGAACTTCTTCAATATCTTGTCAAGGTACGTACTCTGTGAAAGACCAATGAGGCGTCTTGATCTATCTCTATAGATCTTGATGCCTAATATATAAGCAGCTTCTCCAAGGTCCTTCATTGAAAAACACTTATTCAAATAGGCCTTTATACTTTCCAAGAATTCTATATCATTTCCCATCAATAGTATCTGATCCACATATAATATGAGAAATGCTACAGAGCTCCCACTCACTTTCTTGTAAACACAGGCTTCTCCATAAGTCTGTGTAAACCCAAACGCTTTGATCATCTCATCAAAGCGAATGTTCCAACTCCGAGATGCTTGCACCAGCCCATAGATTGAGCACTGGAGCTTGCATACTTTGTTCGCATTCTTAGGATCGACAAAACCTTCTGGCTGCATCATATACAGTTCTTCCTTAAGGAAGCCATTAAGGAATGCCGTTTTGACGTCCATCTGCCATATCTCATAATCATAGTATGCGGCAATTGCTAACATGATTCGGACGGATTTCAGCTTCGCTACGGGTGAGAAAGTCTCATCGTAGTCAACCCCTTGAACTTGTCGATAACCCTTAGCGACAAGTCGAGCCTTATAGATGGTCACATTACCATCCGCGTCTGTCTTCTTCTTAAAGATCCATTTATTTTCTATGGCTCGCCGATCATCGGGCAAGTTAGTCAAAGTCCATACTTCGTTTTCATACATGGATCCTATCTCGGATTTCATGGCTTCTAGCCATTTGTCGGAATCCGGGCCCGCCATCGCTTCTTCATAGTTCGAAGGTTCACCGTTGTCTAACAACATGATTTCCAGGACAGGGTTGCCGTACCACTCTGGTGCGGAACGTGTCCTTGTGGACCTACGAAGTTCAGCAGTAACTTGATCCGAAGCTTCATGATCATCATCATTAACTTCCTCCCCAGTCAGTGTAGGCACCACAGGAACATCTTCCCGCGCTGCGCTACTTTCCGGTTTGGAAGGGGTGACTATCACCTCATTAAGTTCCACTTTCCTCCCACTCACTTCTTTCGAGAGAAACTCTTTCTCCAGAAAGGACCCATTCTTGGCAACGAAGATCTTGCCTTGGAATCTGAGGTAGAAGGTATACCCAATAGTTTCCTTAGGGTATCCTATGAAGACGCATTTCTCCGACTTGGGTTCGAGCTTTTCAGGTTGAAGTTTCTTGACATAAGCATCGCATCCCCAAACTTTTAGGAACGACAGCTTAGGTTTCTTCCCAAACCATAATTCATACGGTGTCGTCTCAACGGATTTCGACGGAGCCCTATTTAAAGTGAATGCGGCAGTCTCTAAAGCATAGCCCCAAAATGAGAGCGGTAAATCGGTAAGAGACATCATAGATCGCACCATATCCAATAGAGTGCGATTACGACGTTCGGACACACCGTTTCGCTGAGGTGTTCCAGGCGGCATGAGTTGTGAAACGATTCCACATTTCCTTAAGTGCGCACCAAATTCGTGACTTAAATATTCTCCACCACGATCTGATCGTAAGAATTTTATTTTCCTGTCACGTTGATTCTCAACCTCACTCTGAAATTCCTTGAACTTTTCGAAGGTTTCAGACTTGTGTTTCATTAGGTAGACATACCCATATCTACTTAAGTCATCAGTGAGAGTGAGAACATAACGATATCCTCCGCGAGCCTCAACACTCATTGGACCGCACACATCGGTATGTATGATTTCCAATAAATTGGTTGCTCGCTCCATAGTTCCGGAGAACGGAGTCTTGGTCATCTTACCCATGAGGCATGGTTCGCACGTGTCAAATGATTCGTAATCAAGAGACTCCAAAAGTCCATCTGCATGGAGCTTCTTCATGCGCTTGACACCAATGTGACCAAGGCGGCAGTGCCACAAGTATGTGGGACTATTGTTATCAACTTTACATCTTTTGGTATTCACACTATGAATATGTGTAACATCACGTTCGAGATTCATCATGAATAAACCATTGACCAGCGGGGCATGACCATAAAACATATCTCTCAAATAAATAGAACAACCATTATTCTCGGATTTAAATGAGTAGCCATCTCGAATTAAACGAGATCCAGATACAATGTTCATGCTCAAAGCTGGCACTAAATAACAATTATTGAGGTTTAAAACTAATCCCGTAGGTAAATGTAGAGGCAGCGTGCCGACGGTGATCACATCGACCTTGGAACCATTCCCGACGCGCATCGTCACCTCGTCCTTTGCCAGTCTCCGTTTATTCTGTAGTTCCTGTTTTGAGTTACAAATATGAGCAACCGCACCGGTATCAAATACCCAGAAACTACTACGAGTACTGGTAAGGTACACATCAATTACATGTATATCACATATACCTTTGGTGTTGCCGGCCTTCTTGTCCGCTAAGTATTTGGGGCAGTCCGCTTCCAGTGACCACTTCCCTTACAATAAAAGCACTCAGTCTCAGGCTTGGGTCCATTCCTTGACTTCTTCCCGGCAACTGGCTTACCGGGCGCGGCAACTCCCTTGCCGTCCTTCTTGAAGTTCTTCTTACCCTTGCCTTTCTTGAACTTAGTGGTTTTATTCACCATCAACACTTGATGTTCCTTTCTGATCTCCACCTCCGCTGATTTCAACATTGAATATACCTCGGGAATGGTCTTTTCCATCCCCTGCATATCGAAGTTCATCACAAAGCTCTTGTAGCTTAGTGGAAGCGACTGAAGGATTCTGTCAATGACCGCGTCATCCGGGAGATTAACTCCCAGCTGAGACAAGTGGTTGTGCAACCCAGACATTCTGAGTATGTGCTCACTAACAGAACTATTCTCCTCCATTTTACAGCTGAAGAACTTGTCGGAGACATCATATCTCTCGACCCGGGCATGAGCTTGGAAAACCATTTTCAGCTCTTCGAACATCTCATATGCTCCATGTTTCTCAAAACGCTTTTGGAGACCCGGTTCTAAGCTGTAAAGCATGCCGCACTGAACGAGGGAGTAATCATCAGCACGTGATTGCCAAGCGTTCATAACGTCTTGGTTCTCTGGGATTGGTGCTTCACCTAGCGGTGCTTCTAGGACATAATCTTTCTTGGCAGCTATGAGGATGATCCTCAGGTTCCGGACCCAGTCCGTATAGTTGCTGCCATCATCTTTCAGCTTGGTTTTCTCTAGGAACGCGTTGAAGTTGAGGACAACATGGGCCATTTGATCTACAAGACATATTTTAAAGATTTTAGACTAAGTTCATGATAATTAAGTTCATATAATCAAATTATTCAATGAACTCCCACTCAGATAGACATCCCTCTAGTCATCTAAGTGAAACATGATCCGAGTTAACTAGGCCATGTCCGATCATCACGTGAGACGGACTAGTCAAGATCGGTGAACATCTCCATGTTGATCGTATCTTCTATACGACTCATGCTCGACCTTTCGGTCCTCCGTACATGCTAGGCTCGTCAAGTCCACCTAAGTGTATTGCGTGTGTTCCGAGGCCATGTCTGTACATGCTAGGCTCGTCAACACCCGTTGTATGCAAACGTTAGAATCTATCACACCCGATCATCACGTGGTGCTTCGAAACAACGAACCTTCGCAACGGTGCACAGTTAGGGTGAACACTTTCTTGAAATTATCATAAGGGATCATCTTACTTACTACCATCGTTCTAAGCAAATAAGATGCAAAACATGATAAACATCACATGCAATCAAATAGTGACATGATATGGCCAATATCATTTTGCTCCTTTGACCTCCATCTTCGGGGGCGCCATGATCATCTTTGTCACCGGCATGACACCATGATCTCCATCATCATGATCTCCATCATCGTGTCTTCATGAAGTTGTCACGCCAATGATTACTTCTACTTCTATGGCTAACGCGTTTAGCAATAAAGTAAAGTAATTTACATGGCGTTATTCAATGACACGCAGGTCATACAAAATAATAAAGACAACTCCTATGGCTCCTGCCGATTGTCATACTCATCGACATGCAAGTCGTGATTCCTATTACAAGAATATGATCAATCTCATACATCACATATATCATTCATCACATCTTCTGGCCATATCACATCACATAGCACATGCTGCAAAAACAAGTTAGACGTCCTCTAATTGTTGTTGCAAGTTTTTACGTGGCTTGTATAGGTTTCTAGCAAGAACGTTTCTTACCTACGTAAAACCACAACGTGATATGCCAATTTCTATTTACCCTTCATAAGGACCCTTTTCATCGAATCCGTTCTGACTAAAGTGGGGGAGACAGACACCCGCTAGCCACCTTATGCAACTAGTGCATGTCAGTCGGTGGAACCTATCTCACGTAAGCGTACGTGTAAGGTTGGTCCGGGCAGCCTCATCCCACAATGCCGCCGAAATAAGATAAGACTAGTAGCGGCAAGAAGAATTGGCAACATCTACGCCCACAACTGCTTTGTGTTCTACTCGTGCATAGTAACTACGCATAGGCCTGGCTCATGATGCCACTGTTGTGGATCATAGCAGAATTTTAAAATTTTCTACGCATCACCAAGATCCATCTATGGAGTATACTAGCAACGAGGGGAAAGGAGTGCATCTACATACCCTTGTAGATCGCGAGCGGAAGCGTTCCAATGAACGAGGTTGATGGAGTCGTACTCGCCGTGATCCAAATCACCGATGACCAAGTGCCGAACCGACGGCACCTCCGCGTTCACCACACGTACGGAGCAGCGATGTCTCCTCCTTCTTGATCCAGCAAGGGGGAAGGAGAGGTTGATGGAGATCCAGCAGCACGACGGCATGGTGGTGGATGTAGCGGGATCTCGGCAGGGCTTCGCCGAGCTTTTGCGAGAGGGAGAGGTGTTGCAGGGGAGGAGGGAGGCGCCCTAGGCTGTAGTAGTGCTGCCCTCCCTCCCCCCTTTATATAGGCCCGTTGGGAGGGGGGGGCGCCGGCCAAGTCCCATCTGCATGGGGGGGGCGGCGGCCAGGGGGGAGACTTGCCGCCCAAGGCAAGTGGGGCGCCCCCCACCCTAGGGTTTCCAACCCTAGGCGCAGGGGGAAGGCCCATGGGGGTGCCCCAGCCCACTAAGGGCTGGTTCCCTTCCCACTTCAGCCCATGGGGCCCTCCGGGATAGGTGGCCCCACTCGGTGGACCCCCGGGACCCTTCCGGTGGTCCCGGTACAATATCGGTGACCCCCGAAACTTTCCCGGTGGCCGAAACTTGACTTCCTATATATAATTCTTCACCTCCGGACCATTCCGGAACTCCTCGTGACGTTCGGGATCTCATCCGGGACTCCGAACAACTTTCGGGTTTCCGCATACTCATATCTCTACAACCCTAGCGTCACCGAACCTTAAGTGTGTAGACCCTACGGGTTCGGGAGACATGCAGACATGACCGAGACGCCTCTCCGGTAAATAACCAACAACGGGATCTGGATACCCATGTTGGCTCCCACATGTTCCACGATGATCTCATCGTATGAACCACGATGTCGAGGATTCAATCAATCCCGTATACAATTCCCTTTGTCAATCGATATGTTACTTGCCTGAGATTCGATCGTCGGTATCCCAATACCTTGTTCAATCTCGTTACCGGCAAGTCTCTTTACTCGTACCGAAATGCATGATCCCGTGACTAACTCCTTAGTCACATTGAGCTCATTATGATGATGCATTACCGAGTGGGCCCAGAGATACCTCTCCGTCATACGGAGTGACAAATCCCAGTCTCGATCCGTGCCAACCCAACAGACACTTTCGGAGATACCCGTAGTGTACCTTTATAGTCACCTAGTTACGTTGTGACGTTTGGCACACCCAAAGTACTCCTACGGTATCCGGGAGTTGCACGATCTCATGGTCTAAGGAGGAGATACTTGACATTGGAAAAAGCTCTAGCAAACGAACTACACGATCTTTGAGCTATGCTTAGGATTGGGTCTTGTCCATCACATCATTCTCCTAATGATGTGATCCCGTTATCAATGACATCCAATGTCCATAGTTAGGAAACCATGACTATCTGTTGATCAACGAGCTAGTCAACTAGAGGCTTACTAGGGACACGTTGTGGTCTATGTATTCACACATGCATTATGATTTCCGGATAACACAATTATAGCATGAACAATAGACAATTACCATGAACAAAGAAATATAATAATAACCATTTATTATTGCCTCTAGGGCATATTTCCAACAATGTTGCAGCTGCCATGTCAGCCGAGGTGTTGAAGTAGTTCAGCGCGATGGACATTGGCTCGAAGAAGCAACGGTGCGGCCATGCCGATGCAGGTCATAACTCATGACGTGGTCAATGCCGGCTTGATGAAGTGACCGTGCGGCGATGCCGATGTGCCCGCTCCATGTAATCCGTGGGGCGACGAGGTTGATGATGATTTATCCTTTGCGATGCCGAACTCTTGTTCGGCTTGCCGAGATGATGATCCAAAGAAGTTGAGCTCGGCTCAACAAAACGACGACGTGTCTAGCGCAGGTCGGCAGCCGTGGAGCAACGTCGTCAGGCTGGTTTGACACCAGCGCGATGGTGAAGATCATATTGAAAAAGACTTTAAAATTACTGGGATGTGTTTGGGAACAAAACATGATACCCCATACAAAACTTCCTTCAAAAAGGATGTCCGCAATCCCGTTCATAAAAAAGATGAACTCGGGTCGGATTCGTTCTCGCGCAGAAAACAGATCTGAAAAGTGATGCACCAATCGGAAGGTTCCCTGAGTTTGGACGGTCGGATCGAGCTGAAATTTTAAGGGGTGGTAGATATAGGAATTCCGCAGCCGATCAACGGTTGGATCTTCCAAAGGACGTCCGAGCTAGGTGCTGGACACCACGCTCCAAACTCATCCAGATTCCCGTCCAAATCCGACGGGGCTCCGGTATATGGGAGACCGGCGGAGATTGCTCCATCGGAACGCGACAAAATTTTACAGTGTTGTTGTAGACTCAATTCTGCACAATTCCACTAAAGGAATCATCAAAGCGGTGCTCGAGGAGGTGGTGGTAGAGGATACAAGTTCGCTGTTCGAAAAAACAGCACAGTCGCCCGAGGGAAATGTTGATGTTGCGCCCCCGAGCTCCATGGATGATTCCTCCATGATCTTGATAGAGATCGGAGTTGATGTTGATGAAGGCCCTCGTCCGAACATGATGATTGGAGATAGGGCACAGTCCTCGGTCAAGCCAACATGACCAGTCGAGGCGGCGATGAAGACGTCGATGTCGCAGTTGATCTGCAGGCGAGCCATTGATCCTTTTGCCGACCACACAGCGGAACTCTCAATGAAAGCACCATTGTCGGTGTCAAAACTGGCAGATCTCGGGGTAGGGGGTCCCGAGCTGTGGATTCTCGGATCAATGGTAACAGGAACGAAGGAGACGTTGTTTTACTCAGGTTTGGGCCCTCTTGATGGAGGTAAAACCCTACGTCCTTCTCTTGTTTATATTGATGGAGTATCAAGTACAGAGTTGATCTACCGCGAGATCATATGTTGTGGTCTAAAACCTGAGGGTATGATGAATAATGTCATAATGATCTATCGACTAGCCTGGCCTCGGCTTATATAATGCACCGGAGGCCTAGGATAACAAGAGTCCTAGTCAAATATGTTGGTGGAGAGAAATCCTTGTCTTGATCATCAAGCCTTGTGGAATCTTCCTCGTGTGCGGCATGGGCTGCCCGAAGTGTCCCATGAGTGAACTGCCATGGGGGTCATCGGCCCGATCCAGCTGGTCGGGAGACGACGTGGTGAGTACCCCTTAGTCCAGGACACCGTTCATCCCTCCGCTTCTTGACCTGAAAACTTATTATAAATATAGCGGTGGCATGGTTATAGTGCAAGTGTTAGTGAAGAAAAGATAATCAACACAAAGTTTCTGATCTACTAGATAAAACAAATTTGCCAGACTTCATTTCATTTAATCTATACAACACTTGCTTACCGGGAATTCATGCTAGAGTTTCTTAAGATAGAGCAATGAAAACATAAGTTAGGGAGTAAAAATTATGTAGTAAAACATGATGCTCAGGTGCTCCTGAGCACACCCACAATTGTTTCTTCCTCTAGGCTCTTAAACACTTTGTTTCAATCATTGTTTGCTAGAACTTTGATTGTCACGTGAAGGAGATTATGCCAAATAAGTGATCATGCATAGGTTCTCGCTGTGGCTTAATGTTTGGGAACTATGGAACTTTAACAATAGTGTCTCTTTCAAGCTCTTTTGATCAGTCCCCTTTATTTACCACATACACACCCACTCAAGAGAAAGCCGAATAATATTCGTTTGCAGTGTTGCCACTACGTACGGTAAGAAACTCATAGCCAAAATCCGAGATGTCGCTCTTGGTGCATCGTTCATTGGCTAGCGAAGTCCTCAACATAACATCAAGAAGGGTGACGAAGCCACATTTTACACACATAAACGTGTATATAGTAGCAAAGGCCATGACACCAGCCGGAGGCTGTAACACCATGTTGAGATATACAACACATATTTTTGGCATAATCTCACCCACCTTTCAACTAAGTTCCTCTAGAAAATTTAATCCACAAGTGCTATCGAGTTTATTAAAATTAATAACATGGGGTTGATCATGTTAAACATCACTTCCACTACAATTTCTCAACTCCCAAGTCTTAAAATACTTTCTCTTGTGCAAAGTTATACTTGGTTAATTTCATTTCATTCAAACTGTCCCACGCAATTCTTAGTTGTACAAACTAAAGAAAACAAAGGCTACAAAATTGTTTCAGCTACTAGAGAAAACCTTTGTATCAACTATTAAGACTCACTCCCATCTACACACATCACACATACAACTACTACATCTACTTTAAGTATCCAAGTGCAAAAGACGGGGGTCGTAGGACACACCTTCACGGTTGCGAATTTGCACACTTCTCTTCCTTACTCTTGCATTCCTCGTTGTCCTATCATAGATCAACTCCTCTAAAAACGAAATGCAAATGAACTCCAAGGGGCTAAATAAGAACAAGAACAAGAGCAAAGCAAAGCTTATTCTTTTTTGCTTTTTGTGTTTTTGAAAACTAACTTGCAACCGAAAAATTGCAAAGGAAAAAATAAAAAGCAAAAGCAAATAAAAAGCAAAGTGTTGGAACAAACCAACACGAGAGTTTTGAAGCTCCTCGAGCTTAAGTACAACATCATTACAATTTATTCAAATACTGCCACATCTTGATGTAGAAGTGGTGATAACCTCCCCCAAGCTTAGGTTCTTGCAAGCCCAAACCGGCAAGACCATTGTGGCGGTTGGTCAAGAGCCCACTCTTGGCTCCAGTTGGAGAAGTTCATGTTCATGAAGGTGGCCGTGCCTGGAAGGGATGGTGCGAGAGGTTGCTCATATAATCAATAGAGCCCTCGAGCCTGCTGAGGTCCGCGTAGGTGGTGTAGTCTTGTTGGGTCTGCTCCTCCTCTTGATCGGTGGAGAGTTCTTCTTCATCTACTTTTTCAGGTTCTGGCCCTTCTTGGTCAAAAGTTGCATCTCCTTCCTGTGCAACATAATGCAATTGTCCATTCTGAATGGAGAAACGGTTAGGCATAGGTGTGGATAACAAGTACACCACTCCAGGAATTTTGAAACAATGATGGCCATTACAAACTACTACCATACCAGTGCTAGTAAGAACATGAATGTTAGCAAGGGTGTTACCAACAATGGGGTGGAGATGACTGTAGTTAAGGCCAAGGGAGTTGGCCAACACGGTGATCACTCCTCCCCACATGGTATCTCCTTGTGCATGATTTGCTTGATGCGTGAGGTGTTGGGGACCGTGGCAGAAATTTAAAATTTTCTACACATCACCAAGATCAATCTATGGAGTCATCTAGCAACGAGAGAGAGAGGAGTGCATCTACATACCCTTGTAGATCCCGAGCGGAAGCGTTCAACAGAACGGGGTTGATGGAGTCGTACTCGTCGTGATCCAAATCACCGATGATCCTAGCGCCGAACGGACGACACCTCCGCGTTCAACACACGTACGGTTGGGAGAGACGTCTCCTCCTTCTTGATCCAGCAAGGGGGAAGGAGAGGTTGATGGAGATCCAGCAGCACGACGGCGTGGTGGTGGAAGCAGCGGGGATCTCGGCAGGGCTTCGCCAAGCTCAGCGAGAGGGAGAGGTGTTACGGGGGGAGAGGGAGGCACCAGGGGCTTGGGTGCGCAGCCCTCCCTCCCCCCTTTATATAGGGGCCTTGGGGGGCGTCGGCCACTAGAGATCCCATCTCAAAAGGGGGGGGGGCAGCGGCCAAGGGGGGACTTGCCCCCCAAGTCAGGTGGGCCGCCCCCCACCCCAGGGTTTCCAACCCTAGGCGCAGGGGGAGGCCCATGGGGGGCGCACCAGCCCACCAGGGGCTGGTTCCCTTCCCACTTCAGCTCATGCGGCCCTCCGGGATAGGTGCCCCACCCGGTGGACCCTCGGGACCCTTCCGATGGTCCCGGTACAATACCGGTGACCCCCGAAACTTTCCCGGTGGCCGAAACTGAACTTCGTATATACAAATATTTACCTCCGGACCATTCCGGAACTCCTCGTGATGTCCGGGATCTCATCCGGGACTCCGAACAACTTGCGGGTTACCGCATACTAATATCTCTACAACCCTAGCGTCACCGAACCTTAAGTGTGTAGACCCTACGGGTTCGGGAGACACGCAGACATGACCGAGACGACTCTCCGGTCAATAACCAACATCGGGATCTGGATACCCATGTTGGCTCCCACATGCTCCTCGATGATCTCATCGGTTGATCCACGATGTTGAGGATTCAAGTAATCCCGTATACAATTCCCTTTGTCAATCGGTACGTTACTTGCCCGAGATTCGATCGTCGGTATCCCAATACCTCGTTGAATCTCGTTACCGGCAACTCACTTTACTCGTTCCGTAATGCATGGTCCCGTGACAAACTACTTAGTCACATTGAGCTCATTATGATGATGCAATACCGAGTGGGCCCAGAGATACGTCTCCGTCATACGGAGTGACAAATCCCAGTCTCGATCCGAGCCAACCCAACAGACACTTTCGGAGATACCTGTAGTGCATCTTTATAGCCACCCAGTTACGTTGTGACGTTTGGTACACCCAAATCATTCCTACGGTATCCGGGAGTTGCATGATCTCATGGTCTAAGGAAATGATACTTGACATTAGAAAAGCTTCAGCAAACGAACTACACGATCTAGTGCTGTGCTTAGGATTGGGTCTTGTCCATCACATCATTCTCCTAATGATGTGATCCCGTTATCAATGACATCCAATGTCCATCGTCAGGAAACTGTAACCATCTATTGATCAACGAGCTAGTCAACTAGAGGCTCACTAGGGACATGTTATGGTCTATGTGTTCACACATGTATTACGATTTCCGGATAACACAATTATAGCATGAACAATAGACAATTATCATGAACAAGGAAATATAATAATAACCATTTTATTATTGCCTCTAGGGCATATTTCCAACAATCTCCCACTTGCACTAGAGTCAATAATCTAGTTACATTGTGATGAATCGTACACCCATAGAGTTCTGGTGTTGATCATGTTTTGCCCGTGGAAGAGGTTTAGTCAACGGATCTGCGACATTCAAATCTGTATGTACTTTACAAATATCTATGTCTCCATTTTGAACATATTCACGAATGGAGTTGAAGCGACGCTTGATGTGCCTGGTCTTCTTGTGAAACATGTGCTCCTTGGCAAGGGCAATAGCTCCAGTGTTGTCACAGAAGAGAGTCATCGGCCCCGATTCATTCGGAATAACTCCTAGGTCGGCAATGAACTCCTTCATCCAGATTGCTTCATGTGCTGCCTCCGAGGCTGCCATGTACTCCGCTTCACATGTAGATCCCGCCATGACGCTTTGCTTGCAACTGCACCAGCTGACTGCCCCACCATTCAAAATGTACACGTATCCGGTTTGTGACTTAGAGTCATCCAGATCTGTATCGAAGCTAGCATCGACGTAACCCTTTACGATGAGCTCTTCGTCACCTCCATAAACGAGAAACATATCCTTAGTCCTTTTCAGGTACTTCAGGATGTTCTTGACCGCTGTCCAGTGTTCCATGCCGGGATTACTTTGGTACCTTCCTACCAAACTTACGGCAAGGTTTACATCAGGTCTGGTACATAGCATGGCATACATAATAGACCCTATGGCCGAGGCATAGGGGACGACATTCATCTTTTCTCTATCTTCTGCCGTGGTCGGGCATTGAGCCGTGCTCAATCTCACACCTTGCAATACAGGCAAGAACCCCTTCTTGGACTGATCCATATTGAACTTCTTCAATATCTTGTCAAGGTATGTGCTTTGCGAAAGACCTATGAGGCGTCTCGATCTATCTCTATAGATCTTGATGCCTAATATGTAAGCAGCTTCTCCAAGGTCCTTCATTGAAAAACACTTACTCAAGTAGGCCTTTATACTTTCCAAGAATTCTATATCATTTCCCATCAATAGTATGTCATCCACATATAATATGAGAATTCTACAGAGCTCCCACTCACTTTCTTGTAAACACAGGCTTCTCCATAAGTCTGTGTAAACCCAAACACTTTGATCATCTCATTGAAGTGAATGTTCCAACTTCGAGATGCCTGCACCAGCCCATAGATTGAGCGCTGGAGCTTGCATACTTTGGTAGCATTCTTAGGATCGACAAAACCTTCCGGCTGCATCATATACAATTCTTCCTTAAGAAAGCCGTTAAGGAATGCCGTTTGGACATCCATTTGCCATATCTCATAATCGTAGAATGCGGCAATTGCTAACATGATTCGGACGGACTTCAGCTTCGCTACGGGTGAGAAGGTCTCATCATAGTCAACACCTTGAACTTGTTGATAACCCTTAGCGACAAGTCGAGCTTTATAGATGGTAACATTTCCATCCGCGTCTGTCTTCTTCTTAAAAATCCATTTATTTTCTATCGCTCGCCGATCATCGGGCAAGTCTGTCAAAGTCCATACTTTGTTTTCATACATGGATCGTATCTCGGATTGCATGGCTTCAAGCCATTTGTTGGAATCTGGACCCGCCATTGCTTGTTCATAGTTCGAAGGTTCACCGTTGTCCAACAACATGATTTCCAGGACAGGCTTGCCGTACCACTCTGGTGCGGAACGTGTCCTTGTGGACCAACGAAGTTCTGTGGTAACTTCATCATGATCGTCATCATTAACTTCCTCTCTAGTCGGTGCAGGCACCATAGAAACATTTTCTTGTGCTGTGCTACTTTCCGGTTTGAGAGGGGTCATCTCATCAAGTTCCACTTTCCTCCCACTTACTTCTTTCGAGAGAAACTCTTTCTCCAGAAAGGACGCGTTCTTGGCAACGAAGATCTTGCCTTCGGATCTGAGGTAGAAGGTATACCCAATGGTTTCCTTAGGGTATCCTATGAAGACGCATTTTTCCGACTTGGGTTCGATCTTTTCAGGTTGAAGTTTCTTGACATAAGCATCGCATCCCCAAACTTTAAGAAACGACAGCTTAGGTTTCTTTCCAAACCATAATTCATACGGTGTCGTCTCAACGGATTTCGACGGAGCCCTATTTAAAGTGAATGTGTCAGTCTCTAAAGCATAACCCTAGAATGATAGCGCTAGATCGGTAAGAGACATCATAGATCGCACCATATCCAATAGAGTGCGATTACGACGTTTGGACACACCATTACACTGAGGTGTTCCAGGCAGCATGAGTTGTGAAACAATTACACATTTCCTTAAGTGTGTGCCAAATTTGTGACTCAAATATTCCCCTCCACGATCTGATCGTAAGAACTTTATTTTCCTGTCACGTTGATTCTCAACCTCACTCTGAAATTCCTTGAACTTTTCAAAGGTCTCAGACTTGTGTTTCATTAAGTAGACATACCCATATCTACTCAAGTCATCAGTGAGGGTGAGAACATAACGATAGCCACCGCGAGCCTCAATGCTCATTGGACCGCACACATCAGTATGTATGATTTCCAATAAGTTGGTTGCTCGCTCCATTGTTCCGGAGAACGGAGTCTTGGTCATTTTGCCCATGAGGCATGGTTCGCACGTGTCAAATGATTCATAATCAAGAGACTCCAAAAGTCCATCTGCATGGAGTTTCTTCATGCGTTTGACACCAGTGTGACCAAGGCGGCAGTGCCACAAGTATGTGGGACTATCATTATCAACCTTACATTTCTTGGTATTCACACTATGAATATGTGTAACATCATGTTCGAGATTCATTAAGAATAAACCATTGACCAGCGGGGCATGACCATAAAACATATCTCTCATATAAATAGAACAACCATTATTCTCGGATTTAAATGAGTAGCCATCTCGCATTAAACGAGATCCAGATACAATGTTCATGCTCAAAGCTGGCACTAAATAACAATTATTGAGGTTTAAAACTAATCCCGTAGGTAAATGTAGAGGTAGCGTGCCGACGGCGATCACATCGACCTTGGAACCATTCCCGACGCGCATCGTCACCTCGTCCTTCGCTAGTCTCCGCTTATTCCGCAGCTCCTGCTTTGAGTTACAAATATGAGCAACCGCACCGGTATCAAATACCCAGGAGCTACTACGAGCACTGGTTAGGTACACATCAATAACATGTATATCACATATAGCTTTGGTATTGCCGGCCTTCTTATCCGCTAAGTACTTGGGGCAGTTCCGCTTCCAGTGACCGTTTCCCTTGCAATAAAAAGCACTCAGTCTCAGGCTTAGGTCCATTCTTTGTCTTCTTCCCGGCAGCTTGCTTACCGGGCGCGGCAACTCCCTTGGCGTCTTTCTTGAAGTTCTTCTTACCCTTGCCTTTCTTGAACTTAGTGGTTTTATTCAACATCAACACTTGATGTTCCTGTTTGATCTCCACCTCCGCTGATTTCAGCATTGAATATACCTCAGGAATGGTCTTTTCCATCCCCTGTGTATTGAAGTTCATCACAAAGCTCTTGTAGCTAGGTGGGAGCGACTGAAGGATTCTGTCAATGACCGCATCATCTGGGAGATTAACTCCCAGCTGATACAAGCGGTTGTGCAACCCAGACATTTTGAGTATGTGTTCGCTGACGGAACTATTCTTCTCCATCTTACAACTGTAGAACTTGTCGGAGACTTCATATCTCTCGACCCGAGCATGAGCTTGGAAAACCATTTTCAGCTCTTGGAACATCTCATATGCTCCGTGCTGCTCAAAACGCTTTTGGAGCCCCGGTTCTAAGCTATAAAGCATGCCGCACTGAACCAGGGAGTAATCATCACTACGCGACTGCCAGGCGTTCAGAACGTCTTGAGTTGCTGGGAAAACAGGTGCATCACCTAGCGGTGCTTCAAGGACATATGCTTTCTTGGCAGCTATGAGGATAATCCTCAGGTTTCGGACCCAGTCCGTGTAGTTGCTAATATCGTCTTTCAGCTTGGTTTTCTCTAGGAACGCGTTGAAGTTGAGGGCAACATTAGCGTGGGCCATTTGATCTACAAGACATATTGTAAAGATTTTTAGACTAAGTTCATGATAATAAAGTTCATCTAATCAAATTATTAATGAACTCCCACTCAGACAGATATCCCTCTAGTCATCTAAGTGTTACATGATCTGAGTCAACTAGGCCGTGTCCGATCATCACGTGAGACGGACTAGTCATCATCGGTGAACATCTTTATGTTGATCGTATCTGCTATACGACTCATGTTCGACCTTTCGGTCTCTTGTGTTCCGAGGCCATGTCTGTACATGCTAGGCTCGTCAAGTCAACCTAAGTGTATTGCGTGTGTAAATCTGGCTTACACCCGTTGTATGTGAACGTTAGAACCTATCACACCCGATCATCAGGTGGTGCTTCGGAACAATGAACTTTCGCAATGGTGCACAGTTAGGGGGGAACACTTTCTTGAAATTTTTGCGAGGGATCATCTTATTTATGCTACCGTCGTTCTAAGCAAATAAGATGTAAAACATGATAAACATCACATGCAATCAAATAGTGACATGATATGGCCAAGATCATTTTGCTCCTTTTGATCTCCATCTTCGGGGCGCCATGTTCATCATCGTCACCGGCATGAAACCATGATCTCCATCATCGTGTCTTCATGAAGTTGTCTCGCCAAATATTACTTCTACTACTATGGCTAACGGTTAGCAACAAAGTAAAGTAATTACATGGCGTTTCAGTTGACACGCAGGTCATAAATAAATTAAGACAACTCCTAGGCTCCTGCCGGTTGTCATACTCATCGACATGCAAGTCGTGATTCCTATAACAAGAACATGATCAATCTCATACATCACATATATCATTCATCACATCCTTCTGGCCATATCACATCACATGACACTTGCTGCAAAAACAAGTTAGACATCCTCTAATTGTTGTTGCAAACTTTTACGTGGCTGCTATAGGTTTCTAGCAAGAACGATTCTTACCTACGCCAAAACCCCAACGTGATATGCCAATTTCTATTTACCCTTCATAAGGACCCTTTTCATCGAATCCGATCCGACTAAAGTGGGAGAGACAGACACCCGCTAGCCACCTTATGCAACTAGTGCATGTCAGTCGGTGGAACCTGTCTCACGTAAGCGTACGTGTACGGTCGGTCAGGGCCGCTTCATCCCACGATGCCGCCGAATCAAGATAAGACTAGTAACGAAAAGTAAATTGACAAAATCAACGCCCACAACAACTTGTGTTCTACTCGTGCATAGAAACTACGCATAGACCTAGCTCATGATGCCACTGTTGGGGATCGTAGCAGAAATTTAAAATTTTCTACGCATCACCAAGATCAATCTATGGAGTCATCTAGCAACGAGAGAGAGAGGAGTGCATCTACATACCCTTGTAGATCGCGAGCGGAAGCATTCAAGAGAACGGGGTTGATGGAGTCGTACTCGTCGTGATCCAAATCACTGATGATCCTAGCGCCGAACGGACGGCACCTCCGCGTTCAACACACGTACGGTTGGGAGAGACGTCTCCTCCTTCTTGATCCAGCAAGGGGGAAGGAGAGGTTGATGGAGATCCAGCAGCACGACGGCGTGGTGGTGGAAGCAGCGGGGATCTCGGCAGGGCTTCGCCAAGCTCAGCGAGAGGGAGAGGTGTTATGGGGGGAAGAGGGAGGCACCAGGGGCTTGGGTGCGCAGCCCTCCCTCCCCCTTTATATAGGGGCCCTGGGGGGCGCCGGCCCCTGGAGATCCCATCACAAAGGGGGGGCGGCGGCCAAGGGGGGACTTGCCCCCAAGTCAGGTGGGGCGCCCCCACCCCAGGGTTTCCAACCCTAGGCGCAGGGGAGGCCCATGGGGGGGCGCACCAGCCCACCAGGGGATGGTTCCCTTCCCACTTTAGCCCATGGGGCTTTCCGGGATAGGTGGCCCCACCCGGTGGACCCCCGGGACCCTTCCGATGGTCCCGGTACAATACCGGTGACCCCCGAAACTTTCCCGGTGGCCGAAACTGGACTTCCTATATACAAATCTTTACCTCCGGACCATTCCGGAACTCCTCGTGATGTCCGGGATCTCATCCGGGACTCCGAACAACTTTCGGGTTACCGCATACTAATATCTATACAACCCTAGCGTCACCGAACCTTAAGTGTGTAGACCCTACGGGTTCGGGAGACACGCAGACATGACCGAGACGACTCTCCGGTCAATAACCAACAGCGGGATCTGGATACCCATGTTGGCTCCCACATGCTCCTCGATGATCTCATCGGATGAACCACGATGTCGAGGATTCAAGTAATCCCGTATACAATTCCCTTTGTCAATCGGTACGTTACTTGCCCGAGATTCGATCGTCGGTATCCCAATACCTCGTTCAATCTCGTTACCGGCAAGTCACTTTACTCGTTCCGTAATGCATGATCCCGTGACTAACTACTTAGTCACATTGAGCTCATTATGATGATGCAATACCGAGTGGGCCCAGAGATACCTCTCCGTCATACGGAGTGACAAATCCCAGTCTCGATCCGAGCCAACCCAACAGACACTTTCGGAGATACCTGTAGTGCACCTTTATAGCCACCCAATTACGTTGTGACGTTTGGTACCCCCAAAGCATTCCTACGGTACCCGGGAGTTGCACGATCTCATGGTCTTAGGAAATGATACTTGACATTAGAAAAGCTTCAGCAAACGAACTACACGATCTAGTGCTATGCTTAGGATTGGGTCTTGTCCATCACATCATTCTCCTAATGATGTGATCCCGTTATCAATGACATCCAATGTCCATGGTTAGGAAATCGTAACCATCTATTGATCAACAAGCAGTCAACTAGAGGCTCACTAGGGACATGTTATGGTCTATGTGTTCACACATGTATTACGATTTCTGGATAACACAATTATAGCATGAACAATAGACAATTATCATGAACAAGGAAATATAATAATAACCAGTTTATTATTCCCTCTAGGGCATATTTCCAACATGAGGTGTAGCAAAATTATTCCCCCTAGGATGGGAAAATAATTGACGTGCTTTCTCGAGAACTAGCATGTTCTTATCATTCACCTTAGAAACTTCTCCTCCTGTCCGCAATGAGTTAGTGATAACTGATACGTCTCCAACGTATCTATAATTTATGAAGTATTCATGGTGTTATTTTATCATTCTTGGATCTTTTACAATCCTTTTATAGCAACTATATATCATTTTTTGGGACTAACCTATTGACCAGTGCCCAGTGCCAGTTGCTGTTTTTTGCTTGTTTTTTACATCGCAGGAAACTAATATCAAACGAAGTCCAAACACCGCGAAACTCCACGTAGAATTTTTATGGGCTAGAAGACTCCCGATGGGCCAAAGAAGCACCTGGGGGTGCCCCGAGGTGGGCACAACCCACCAGGGTGCGCCAGGCCCCCCTGGCGCGCCCAGGTGGGTTGTGCCGACCTCGGTGGCCTCCCGCACCCCTTCTTTGCACTAGAAATTCCCAAATATTCTGAAACCCTTCGGGGTTAACCTAGATCAGAAGTTCCGCCGCCGCAAGGTTCTGTAGCCACCGAAAACCAATCTAGCTCCATTCCGGCACACTGCCGGAGGGGGGAATCATCTCCGGTGGCCATCTTCATCATCCCGGCGGCCACCACGATGAGGTGGGAATAGTCCACCCTCGGGGCTGAGGGTTTGTACCAGTAGCTATGTGTTTAATCTCTCTCTCTCTCTCTCTCTCTCTCTCGTGATCTATATCATGCGCTTTGTTAATATAGATGGATCGTATGATGTTTCTACCCTCTATACTCTTGTTATGATGAATTGAATCTTTACCCTTTGAAGTTTTGTCTTGTCGGATTGAATATTCAGAGATGAGAACACATGATATATATCTTGCGGTATGAATACTTGAGGTGACGATTGCGGTATCATATTGATTCACTTGATATGTGTCTTGGCATTCAACTCGCGGATTCCCGCGGTGATATTGGGGTAATCTATGCATAGGGGTTGATGCACGTTTTTCTTCGGTAGAAACTTTGGGGTCCCCTCGTAGTTCCTTGTGATGGATTGAGTATTACGAATATGAATTTGCTTTGGCATTATTCTAGTACGAACTCTAGGATAGATCGAATGGAAAAAATAGCCTTGTGTTATTTTAGTACGAACTCTTGAATAGATCGAACGAAAAGAATAGCTTTCAGGTGGTCTCGTACCCTACAAACAATATCTATCTTTTGTTCCCCGCTAATAGGAACTCGGGAGTGATTCTTTATTACACTTTGGGGGATAATCATATGATCCAACTA
This sequence comes from Triticum aestivum, assembly GCF_018294505.1. Taxonomy (NCBI): domain Eukaryota; kingdom Viridiplantae; phylum Streptophyta; class Magnoliopsida; order Poales; family Poaceae; genus Triticum; species Triticum aestivum. Next base: position 56,491,259 of record NC_057805.1, read on the forward strand.
TGTTAGCATTGTTGGGAGGTTGCACTAGCGAAAGTACGGACCCTAGGCCTCATTTTTAAGCATTTCTATACCATTTGTGTGCCCGTTTACTAATTGCTACCATGCTGTTTTTGTTTATTCAGATTATAAAAATATATTCTACCATCAATATTACACTTTTATGACCATCGCTTCATCGAACTAGTGCACCTATACAATTTGCCATTGTATTGGGTGTGTTGGGGACACAAGAGATTTCTTGTATTTGGTTGCAAGGTCGTTTGAGATGGACCATCTTCATCCTACGCCTCCCACGGATTGATAAACCTTAGGTCATCGACTTGAGGGAAAATTGCTACTGTCCTACAAAACTCTGCACTTGGAGGCCCAACACGTGTCTGCAAGAATAAAGTTGCATAGTAGACATCAAGCTCTTTTCTGGCGCCGTTGCCGGGGAGGTGAGTGCATGAAGGTATATCTTTAGATCTTGCAATCGAATCTTTTAGTTTCTTGTTTATCACTAGTTTGGTTTATAAAAGAAAACTACATAAAAAATGGGATTGAGGTTGCATCATATTATTGATCATCTTTATAATATCTTTCTTGAAAATGATGGTTCGGAAAATTGTGCTCAATTGTTAGAAGAAGAAGTCAATAAAATGCTTGGCACAAAATATTTGAATGATGAGCATGATTGCAATGTTGTTAGTATAAATTCTTTGAATATCCAAAATGCTAATGATGATTGCACAAGTCATGACAAAAATGTTTCTTATAAGCATGTCACTTTTTGCGGAATGAATTGGGACTGCCTTTGCACACCAAAAAGGGAAGATAGATTTTGTAAGAAGCATAAATATTTAGAAACAAAAAGGTTGCAAGAGAGGCTAGATGATTGTGCTGAAAGATTTAATTTTTTCCGCCATCCTTGTGAACTTTGCAATGAACATGGTCATTTAAATCTCCAATGCAAATTCTTTCATGATCAAATCATGTCCAAAAATTGTGATTACTTGATTACCTTTGAGCATCATAAAGAGCTTAGTCTTCTCTTGGGGTATGAAGAAATGAAACGTATAACTAAGGATATTCCAAAATTTAATCTCAAGAGATTTCTTGATTTTGATCTAGAAGAAATTTATATGTTTTATGCGGTAAATTGCATTGATAATCCTTATATTGCCAACTATCTAAAGTCAAGAAAACAAATAGAATATGAAGAGAGTACTAATGAAAGGGAAAATATTTCCCAAAACCCTCCTAGTGTTTATTATGATGAATCAGGTAACGAGGAGGAGCTTCTTATCCAACCAATCTCATCAATAAGAAGCTTGAAAAGATTTAATGAACCCACACATGATGTGGTGAAGAAGAAGAAAAGAAGAAAGAAGAGAGGTAAAAAGGTATCTCTCCCAAATAATGTTGCTCCTATTATGGTTGTGCCTCATGAAAATGAATCAAAAATAATTGTGAAAGATGATGATTTTGTTAGGGATTTTTACTTCTGTGCCACTGGTTCATTAGTTGTACTCATTCATCCCCACACTCTTAACTTTTGCTCACTTTTCCCCACTCCCTTGCCCAAAACCCTCAGAACTGGTCACAACGGACGTTGCCGTCCGGTCAATGGCTTGACCGTTAACTCTGACTAGTGGGGCCGCGTAGGGCGGAGTCCACATTTTGACCGTTACGTGGTAACAAGTAGGGCCGTGAAACTAACACTCACGGTAACCTGGATCAGATCCAGTCGCTTCCGCGCCGCCCCCTCCGCCGCCGTCGTGCCGCCTCTGCCGCCGTCGTGCCGCCTCCGCGTAGTCGTGCCGCCTCCGCCGCATCTACCCTCTCTCCCCATCTAGGATTAGGAAGCGATGTCGGGGGGGCACCCCGTCCGGCCCATCGACCGTGGAGATGATTGGGTCAAATTAGAGGCTGATAATTCATGGATTCCACCTGGGTAAGCATCGTTTTCCTCTCAAATTGATTAGGAGATCCATAAATTAGGCTGTATTTGACCACCGTTGGCATGAATCAGCGGAATTTATCTGAAATTTTTCAGCCTAACTGCGCCCTTTAAATTATTTCAATCGAATAGGGTTGATCATGCACTTGCTTTTCGGCTGGCGATTAGAATGGAAACTAGCAAGCTGCATGGAACTAAACCGTGTGTGATTTCTGGATTTTTCTATCCTAAAGTGGTAGAAACCAGCGTTTCGTTCAGAGATTTCCGTGAGGCACTCTGTTGTGAGTATCCATGGAGCGCTGCCGATGCTGTTGAACTGAGATATTTCGACAGTATCGAGCAGAGATTTCTCCCGTTAACTTGTGATGAGCATCTGGGATTGCTATTTAGTTTGAATGCTGACAGCCATTTCGGTAAAATCCATATCGGTGTGCTTCAGGCACGCAAACAACGTATCCCGAAGGGTGTTCAGACATCATCTGTCTCTTCTAATAGCGAGCTTCCTCGCACTCCTTGTAGGTCGAGACCAAGTAAACCTAGTGGTTCTGAAAGCCACAACATGTCGGCTGCTGCTAATTCTGCCACTTCTCCTCTCCCTTCTGCACCTGATGTAGAAGCAGATGAAGAGCCTGACAAGGAAGTGCCTCGACATGATGATGAGGATGAGATTCTATTCCCTGAAATGGTAGATAGAGTCAGTCAACAGGCAGGGGAAGATCAATATGCAAAGGAGCCTAGCAACCGTGCTAGATTTGATGACACTGATGATGAAGAGAGGGAGGAGAACATCGACTCCTTAGTTTTACAATAATATGATGGTGAGGACATGCCAACAATTGAGTGGAACAGGGAGAATCCTGACCTTACTCCAGGAACCGTATTCGAATCGATGGTGGACTGTCGTAATGCAGTGACTACATATTGCATTCTCACTGAAAACTCTTATGAGGTTGATAGGAGTGAGCCAGGAAGATTCACTATTCATTGCCCTTATGATAGGTGTAGGTGGAGGTTGCATGCATCCACTATGCGAAAGAGCAAATTGATTCAGGTATTACAACTGAATATTGTTATCAGATTATTTATCCATTCTATATTCAGATAATGTGTACTATTTCTTAATTGTATTTGACATCATTTTTCATTTTGTTTCAGATAAAAATCAACCCACACGGGCACACTTGCCCACCTGGAGGGGGAGGGGGAAAGGACAAATCTAAGCATGCAAAGACTAGGTGGGTGGCAGATGCAATCTTGGATTGGGTGAGGGAAACACCAACAATTGGTCCAACAGTACTCCATGGGAAGCTATTTGAGAAGTACAAGATTAATGTACAATACATGAAGATTTTCTATGCTAAGGAAAGGGCTCTTGATAGGATTAATGGTCCATGGAATGAGAGTTTTCAGTTGCTTTACACCTTCAAAGCTGAAGTGGAGACGGCTAGTCCAGGGAGTGTTGTAGAGATTGACAAGCATACAGTTAAGTACAAATTAAAAGGGAAGGCAATAGAGAAGGAGTGCTTCAGGAGGGCTTTTGTTTGTTTCAAGGCTTGCTGGCAGGGGTTTCTAAATGGTTGTAGGCCCTATTTGGCTGTCGATGCGACTTCTTTGAATGGAAGATGGAGAGGCTAGCTAGCAGCAGCTTCTGTAGTTGATGGACACAACTGGCTATTCCCAGTTGCATTTGGTGTGCTGGAGGTAGAGAGTGAGGAGAGTTGGGTTTGGTTTCTACAGCAGTTGCGCAACATTATAGGTAAACCCTCAGGTTTAGTTATACACACAGATGCTTGCAAGGGTTTAGAAACTGCAGTAGAAATTGTATCCCTGGAGTGGAACACAGGGAATATATGCGACACGTAGCGCAGAATTTTAAAAAGAAATTCAAAGGCAAAGTTTATGATGAGAATCTATGGCCAGCATCATACACATGCAGCTTGAGGAAGCATGAGCACCATTTGAGAGTGTTGCATGCTCATAATCCTTTGGTGAAGGAGTACATGGATGAACATCATGGAAAGCTGTGGTCAAGAAGCAAATTCAATGAAATCTGCAAAGTACACTATGTGACCAATAACCTCACTGAGTGTTTCAATGCAAATTTCAAGTCAGTGAAATGGATTTTGTTGTGGCAAGCATTTGATAAGATCAGGCAGATGATCATGGTAAAGATGGCTCTTCGTAAAAGAATTGCAGAAACACAATATGTTGGCCATCTTATGCTCCCATCTCTGATTAAGGCATTGTAGGCCAAGGCACACTACTAGGAAAAGGGCTATAGATAATATGGACACTAATTGGAAAAATATTAGTTATGCTCCTAAACTTCCTTATCCTAATAATGGAGGAGCATCAAATAATTTTAATGGAGCTAATGGTAGAAATAGGAATACTCTTGAAGAAACTCTTAAACGGTCTATTTCTAGCCAGGCTGAGACGAATGAAAACTTCAAGAATATCTTGAAGAACCATGATAACTTACTCTGTCAATTTGCCGGTAAGGTCGTTGGACTAAAAAATGACGTGCAGATACTTGAAGCCAGATCTAAGAATATGGAGGCACAAGTGGCAGAGATAGCAGAGAGCCAAGCCTTGATTTTGGCCAAGTTTGGAGGTAAACCGGAGCCTAATTAACCCGGTTGAAGAACTTAAAATTACAAGAAGCAACAAAGAGAAAGCTGAGGTACTTGACATAAGTCATGTGCCAGAGTATAATTATACTGTTGTAGATTTTGTCAAGATGATATCCATGAAGTATCCACTATCGAAGGTAACTAACGATGAGGCATATAAAGTATTTGTTGAACAAGTTGCAGCCAAGGTACGTGAACTTGATGAAGAAATAAAAAAGTTATTCAGTAAGTTACGAACTAAGCAAGAGGATGCTTTCGAACCTACTATAGAGATTGAGATATGATTTAATAACTTCAGTGCTTTATGTGACCTAGGGGCAAGTGTCTCCACTATCCCCAAATCTGTTTATCATAGTCTCAATCTTGGTCATTATGCTAATACTGAGATTATACTGAATATGGCTAACTCTACTTTTACTCAGGCAGTAGGCATTAAGCATGGAGTTATAGTTCGAATTAATGATTGCCCTGTCATGATTGGTCTTGTTATAGTAGATATGCCTAAAGATCCAGTTGCTCCTATAATTCTCGGTAGCCCTTTTCTAAGGACTATCAAAGCTATGATAAGTGTGTTTGAGGGAAATGTTCATTTTGATTTACCAGCAAAAGATCCATTTATAAGGCATTTCCCCAAGAAAAATAAATTGAAGACCTACACATGAGGTGGCATCATTTTGAATGCTAGAAGTTGTGGTCTTGGTGTTCTAGCACCACCTTGATCACCACTATGGTCGAGCTATCTGACCGAAAACAAGCATAAGGAACTTAGTTGTTTAAACCAAAATAACGAGCCAATGCTGTTGCCAATTGTGGGTTTAGATCCTAATGATTGTATTTTTCCTATTGCCATGGCCAATGTTGAAGTAGAGGACATGGAAACATGGAAATGGTTTCTTAGAACACTAACTGAAAATCTTAGAATACAACAAAATACATCACCTTGGACCATTATGAGTGATAGGCAGAAGGGGTTGATCGATGCAGTGAATTAAGAGTTCCCACAGTCGGAGCATAGGTTTTGTGTGAGGCACCTCTATCAGAACATCAACAAGCAACAAGAGGGAGAGATATTAAAGGACAAGCTATGTGAAATTGCTAGGTCTTATAACTTGATTGATTGGAGAAAAAACATGGATAAGGAACTAAACTTGGAGGCATATAAGTACTTAGAGGCAATTGATCCACATTCATGGTGTAGGGCACATTTTAGTGAATTACCGAAGTGTGACATGCTACTCAACGACACGTGTGAAGTGTTTAACAAGTAAGCATTCTTGTATCCCTTTAGTCGAGACATTAAATTAGAGCATGTGTTTTTGTACATGAGAAATAAATTAGAGCATGTTTTCCTGTATTGATGTTCGAGTATAACTGAATGAAATATGCCCTAGAGGCAATAATAAAGTTGTTATTTATATTTCCTTATATCATGATAAAAGTTTATTATTCATGCTAGAATTGTATTAACCGGAAACTTAGTACATGTGTGAATACATAGACAAATAGAATGTCCCTAGTATGCCTCTACTAGACTAGCTCGTTAATGAAAGATGGTTAAGTTTCCTAACCATAGACATGTGTTGTCATTTGATGAACGGGATCACATCATTAGAGAATGATGTGATGGACAAGACCCATCCGTTAGCTTAGCATTATGATCGTTTGGTTTTATTGCTATTGCTTTCCGCATGACTTATACATGTTCCTCTGACTATGAGATTATGCAACTCCCGAATACCGGAGGAACACCTTGTGTGCTATCAAACGTCACAACGTAACTGGGTGATTATAAAGATGCTTTACAGGTGTCTCCGAAGGTGTTTGTTGAGTTGGCATAGATCAAGATTAGGATTTGTCACTCGTGTATCGGAGAGGTACCTCTGGGCCCTCTCGCTAATGGACATCACTATAAGCCTTGCAAGCAATGTGACTAATGAGTTAGTTACGGGATGATGCATTACGGAATGAGTAAAGAGATTTGCCGGTAACGAGATTGAACTAGGTATGATGATACCGACGATCGAATCTCGGGCAAGTAACATACCAATGACAAAGGGAATGACGTATGTTGTTATGCTGTTTGACCAATAAAGATCTTCGTAGAATATGTAGGAGCCAATATGAGCATCCAGGTTCCTCTATTGGTTATTGACCGGAGATGTGTCTCGGTCATGTCTACATAGTTCTCGAACCCGTAGGGTCCGCACGCTTAATGTTCGATGACGATTTGTATTATGAGTTATGTGATTTGATGACCGAAGGTTGTTCGGAGTCCCAGATGAGGTCACGGACATGATGAGGAATCTCGAAATGGTCGAGACATAAAGAATGATATATTGGACGATGTTATTCGGACACCAGAAGAGTTCCGAGAGGTACCGGGTAAAAATGGAGTGCCGGAGGGGTTACCGGAACCCCCCGGTGAAGTAATGGGCCAACATGGGCCTTAGGAGAGAGAGATAGAGGGCAGACCACGAGGAGGTGGCGCGTGCCCCCCCATGGGGAGTCCGAATAGGACTAGGGGAGGGGTGCGGCCCCCCTTTCCCTCTCCCTTCCTTCTTCCCCTTTCCACCAAGTGGAATCCTACTAGGACTTGGAGTCCTAGTAGGACTCCTCTCTCTTGGCGCGCCCTACATGGGCCGGGTGGCCTCCCCCTCTCCTCCTTTATATACGGAGGCAAGGGGGCACCCTAGAACACACAAGATCTATTGTCTTAGCCATGTGCGGTGCCCCCCTCCACAGTTTAACACCTCGGTCATATTGTCGTAGTGCTTAGGCGAAGCCTTGTGCCAGTAACTTTATCATCACCGTCGCCACGCCGTCGTTCTGAAGGAACTCTCCCTCGTCCTCAACTGGATCAAGAGTTCGAGGGACGTCATCGTACTGAACGTGTGCTGAATACAGAGGTGCCGTACGTTCGGTACTTGGATCAGTTGGGTCGTGAAGACGTTCGACTACATCAACTGCGTTACTAAACGCTTCCGCTTTCGGTCTATGAGGGTACGTGGACACACTCTCCCGTCTCGTTGCTATGCATCTTCTAGATAGTTCTTGTGTGATCGTAGGAATTTTTTTGAAATACTGCGTTCCCCAACAGTGGCATCCGAGCCAGGTCTATGCGTAGATGATATATGCACGAGTAGAACACAATGAGTTGTGGGTGATAATAGTCATACTGCTTACCACCAATGTCTTACTTTGATTCGGCGGTATTGTTGGATGAAGCGGCCCGGACCGACATTACATGACCGCGTTCATGAGACTGGCTCTACCGACGTGCTTCGCACACATGTGACTGGCGGGTGTGTGTTTCTCCAACTTTAGTTGAATCGAGTTTGACTACGGCCAGTCCTTGTTGAAGGTTAAAACAGCACACTTGACGAAAAATCGTTGTGGTTTTGATGCGTAGGTAAGAACGGTTCTTGCTAGAAGCCTGTAGCAGCCACCTAAAACTTGCAACAACAAAGTAGATGACATCTAACTTGTTTTTGCAGGGCATGTTGTGATGTGATATGGTCAAGACGTGATGAGATATAAATTGTTGTATGATATGATCATGTTTTGTAACCGTTATCGGCAACTGACAGGAGCCTTATGATTGTTGCTTTATTGTATGAAATGCAATCGCCATGTAATTGCTTTACTTTGTCACTAAGCGGTAGTGGTAGTCGTAGAAGCAATAGTTGGCGAGACGACAATGATGCTACGATGGAGATCAAGGTGTCAAGCCGGTGACGATGGAGATCATGACGATGCTTTGGAGATGGAGATCAAAGGCACAAGATGATGATGGCCATATCATGTCACATATTTTGATTGCATGTGATGTTTATCTTTTATGCATCTTATTTTGCTTAGTACAACGGTAGCATTATAAGATGATCTCTCACTAAATTTCAAGGTATAAGTGTTCTCCCTGAGTATGTACCGTTGCTACAGTTCGTCGTGCCGAGACACCACATGATGATCGGGTGTGATAAGCTCTACGTTCACATACAACGGGTGCAAGCCAGTTTTGCACATGCAGAATACTCGGGTTAAACTTGACGAGCCTAGCATATGCAGATATGGCCTCGGAACACTGAGACCGAAAGGTCGAATGTGAATCATATAGTAGATATGATCAACATAATGATGTTCACCATTGAAACTCCATCTCACGTGATGATCGGACATGGTTTAGTTGATATGGATCACGTGATCATTTAGATGACTAGAGGGATGTCTATCTAAGTGGGAGTTCTTAAGTAATATGATTAATTGAACTTTAATATGTCATGAACTTATTACCTGATAGTTTTTGCATGTCTATGTTGTTGTAGATCAATGGCCGGTGCTACCATTCCTTTGAATTTTAATGCGTTCCTAGAGAAAGCTAAGTTGAAAGATGATGGTAGCAACTACACGGACTGGGTCCGTAACTTGAGGATTATCCTCATTGCTGCACAGAAGAATTACATCCTGGAAGCACCGCTAGGTGCAAGACCCGCTGCAGGAGCAACTCCAGACGTTATGAACGTCTGGCAGAGCAAAGCTGATGACTACTCGATAGTTCCGTGTGCCATGCTTTACGGCTTAAAATCGAGACTTCAATGACGTTTTGAACGTCATCGAGAATATGAGATGTTCCAGGAGTTGAATTTAATATTTCAAGCAAATGACCGGATTGAGAGATATGAAGTCTCCAATAAGTTCTACAGCTGCAAAATTGAGGAGAATAGTTCTGTCAGTGAACATATACTCAGAATGTCTGGGTACCACAACCACTTGACTCAATTGGGAGTTAATCTTCCTGATGATAAGTCATTGACAGAGTTCTAACAATCACTGCCACCAAGCTACAAAAGCTTCGTGATGAACTATAATATGCAAGGGATGGATAAGACAATTCCCGACCTCTTCGCGATGCTAAAGGCTACGGGGGTAGAAATCAAGAAGGAGCATCAAGTGTTGATGGTTAACAAGACCACTAGTTTAAAGAAAAAGGGCAAAGGGAAGAAGGGGAACTTCAAGAAGAACGGCAAGCAAGTTGCTGCTCAAGTGAAGAAGCCCAAGTTTGGACCTATGCCTAAGACTAAGTGCTTCTACTACAAAGGGACTGGTCACTGGAAGCGGAACTGCCCCAAGTATTTGGCGGATAAGAAGGATGGCAAAGTGAAAGGTATATTTGATATACATGTTATTGATGTGTACCTTACTAATGCTTGTAGTAGCGCCTGGGTATTTGGTACTGGTTCTATTGCTCATATTTGCAACTCAAAGCAGGGGCTACGGATTAAACGAAGGTTGGCTAAGGATGAGGTGACGATGCGCGTGGGAAATGGTTCCAAAGTCGATGTGATCGCCGTTGGCACGCTACCTCTACATCTACCTTCGGGATTAGCTTTAGACCTAAATAATTGTTATTTGGTGCCAGCGTTAAGCATGAACATTATATCTGGATCTTGTTTGATGCGAGACGGTTATTCATTTAAATTGGAGAATAATGGTTGTTCTATTTACATGAGTAATATCTTTTATGGTCATGCACCCTTGATGAGTGGTCTATTTTTTTTTAAATCTTGATTGTAGTGATACACATATTCATAATATTGAAGCCAAAAGATGCAAGGTTAATAATGATAGTGCAACTTATTTGTGGCACTGCCGTTTAGGTCATATTGGTGTAAAGCGCATGAAGAAACTCCATGCTGATGGGCTTTTGGAATCACTTGATTATGAATCACTTGATGCTTGCGAACCATGCCTCATGGGCAAGATGACTAAGACTCCATTCTCCGGAACAACGGAGCGAGTAACAAACTTATTGGAAATAATACATACTGATGTATGCGGTCCGATGAGTGTTGAGGCTCGCGGCGGGTATCGTTATTTTCTGACCTTCACAGATGATTTCAGCAGATATGGGTATATCTATTTGATGTAACATAAGTCTGAAACATTTGAAACGTTCAAGGAATTTCAGAGTGAAGTGGAAAATCATCGTAACAAGAAAATAAAGTTTCCACGATCTGATCGTGGAGGTGAATATTTGAGTTATGAGTTTGGTCTTCATTTGAAACAATGTGGAATAGTTTCGCAACTCACGCCACCTGGAACACCACAGCATAATGGTGTGTCTGAACATCGTAACAGTACTTTATTAGATATGGTGCGATCTATAATGTCTCTTACCGATTTACCACTATTGTTTTGGGGTTATGCCTTAGACACAGTTGCATTAACGTTAAATAGGGCACCATCTAAATCCGTTGAGATGACACCATATGAACTGTGGTTTGGCAAGAAACCTAAGCTGTCGTTTCTTAAAGTTTGGGGCTGCAATGCTTATGTGAAAAAGGTTCAACCTAATAAGCTCGAACCCAAATCGGAAAATGCGTCTTCATAGGATACAGAAAGGAGACTATTGGGTACACCTTCTATCACATATCTGAAGGCAAGATATTTGTTGCTAAGAATGGATCCTTTCTAGAGAAGGAGTTTCTCTCGAAAGAAGTGATTGGGAGGAAAGTAGAACTTGATGAGGTAATTATACCTTCTCCCGAATTGGAAAGTAGTACATCACAGAAATTAGTTCCAGTGATTCCTACACCAATCAATGAGGAAGCTAATGATGATGATCATGAAACTTTAGATCAAGTTACTACCGAACCTCGTAGGTCAACCAGAGTACGGTCCGCACCAGAGTGGTACGGTAATCCTGTTCTGGAAGTCATGTTACTTGACCATGACGAACCTACGAACTATGAGGAAGCGATGATGAGCCCAGATTCCGCGAAATGGCTTGAGGGCATGAAATCTGAGATGGGATCCATGTATGAGAACAAAGTGTGGACTTTGGTTGACTTGCCCGATGATCGGCAAGCAATAGAGAATAAATGGATCTTCAAGAAGAAGATTGACGCTGACGGTAATGTTACTGTCTACAAAGCTCGACTTGTTGCGAAAGGTTTTCGACAAGTTCAGGTTGACTACGATGAGACCTTCTCACCTGTAGCGATGCTTAAGTCTGTCCGAATCATGTTAGCAATTGCCGCATTTTATGATTATGAAATTTGGCAAATGGATGTCAAAACTGCATTCCTTAATGGTTGTCTTAAAGAAGAGTTGTATATGATGCAACCAGAAGGTTTTGTTGATCCTAAAGGTGCTAACAAAGTCTGCAAGCTCCAGCGATCCATTTATGGACTGGTGCAAGCATCTCAGAGTTGGAATATACGCTTTGATAGTGTGATCAAAGCATATGGTTTTATACTGACTTTTGGAGAAGCTTGTATTTACAAGAAAGTGAGTGGGAGCTCTGTAGCATTTTTTATATTATATGTGGATGACATATTATTGATCGGAAATGATATAGAATTTCTAGATAGCATAAAAGGATACTTGAATAAGAATTTTTCAATGAAGACCTTGGTGAAGCTGCTTATATATTGGCCATCAAGATCTATAGAGATAGATCAAGACGCTTAATTGGACTTTCACAAAGCACATACCTTGATAAAGTTTTGAAGAAGTTCAAAATGGATCAGTCAAAGAAAGGGTTCTTGCCTGTGTTACAAGGTGTGAAGTTGAGTCAGACTCAATGCCTGACCACTGCAGAAGATAGAGAGAAAATGAAAGTCATTCCCTATGCCTCAGCCATAGGTTCTATCATGTATGCAATGTTGTGTACCAGATCTGATGTATGCCTTGCTATTAGTTTAGCATTGAGGTACCACAGTAATCCAGGAGTGGATCACTGGACAGCAGTCAAGAACATCCTAAAATACGTGAAAAGGACTAAGGATATGTTTCTCGTTTATGGAGGTGACAAAGAGCTCGTCGTAAATGGTTACGTCGATGCAAGCTTTGACACTGATCTGGATGACTCTAAGTCACAATCCGGATACGTATTTATATTGAATGGTGGAGCTGTCAGTTGGTGCAGTTCCAAACAGAGCGTCGTGGCGGGATCTACGTGTGAAGCGGAGTACATAGCTGCTTCGGAAGCAGCAAATTAAGGAGTCTGGATGAAGGAGTTCATATCCGATCTAGGTGTAATACCTAGTGCATCGGGTCCAATGAAAATCTTTTGTGACAATACTGGAGCAATAGCCTTGGCGAAGGAATCCAGATTTCACAAGAGAACCAAACACATCAAGAGACGCTTCAATTCCATCCGTGATCAAGTCAAGGAGGGGCACATAGAGATTTGCAAAATACATACGGATCAGAATGTTACAGACCCGTTGACTAAAGCCTCTTCCATGAGCAAAACATGATCAGCACGGAGACTCCATGGGTGTTAGAATCATTACTTTGTAATCTAGATTATTGACTCTAGTGCAAGTGGGGGACTGAAGGAAATATGCCTTAGAGGCAATAATAAAGTTGTTATTTATATTTCCTTATATCATGATAAAAGTTTATTATTCATGCTAGAATTGTATTAACCGGAAACTTAGTACATGTGTGAATACATAGACAAACAGAATGTCCCTAGTATGCCTCTACTAGACTAGCTCTTTAATCAAAGATGGTTAAGTTTCCTGACCATAGACATGCGTTGTCATTTGGTGAACGAGATCACATCATTAGAGAATGATGTGATGGACAAGACCCATCCGTTAACTTAGCATTATGATCAATTAGTTTTATTGCTATTGCTTTCTTCATGACTTATACATGTTCCTTTGACTATGAGATTATGCAACTCCCGAATACCGGAGGAACACCTTGTGTGCTATCAAACGTCACAACATAACTGGGTGATTATAAAGATGCTCTACAGGTGTCTCTGATACGTCTCCAACGTATCTAATTTTTCTCACGCTTTTCCTCTTGTTTTGGACTCTAATTTGCATGATTTGAATGAAACTAACCCCGGATTGACGCTGTTTTCAGCAGAACTACCATGGTGTTGTTTTTCTGCAGAAATAAAAGTTCTCGGAATGGAACGAAACTTTGCGAGGATTTTTTATATCAATAATAAGAATTTCTAGAGCCAAGACCCACCGGAGAGGGGCCCCTGGTTGGGCACAACCCACCAGGGCGCGCCCCCTCTCCTGGCGCGCCCAGGTGGGTTGTACCCACCTGGTGGCCCCGCTGACGACCCCACTGATACTATAAAATCACATATTTCCAGAAATAAATCAGGGAGAAAGAATTATCGCGATCCACGAGACGGAGCCGCCGCCAAGCCCTGTTCTTCCTCGGGAGGGCAGATGTGGAGTCCGTTTGGGGCTTCGGAGAGGGGGATCTTCGTTCTTCGTCATCACCAACCAATCTCCATTGCCAATTCCATGATGCTCCCCACCGGGATTGAGTAATTCCTTCGTAGGCTCACTGGTCGGTGAGGAGTTGGATGAGATTCATCATGTAATCGAGTTAGTTTTGTTAGGGCTTGATCCCTAGTATCCACTATGTTCTTAGATTGATGTTGCTATGACTTTGCTATGCTTAATGCTTGTCACTTTGGGCCCGGGTGCCATGAACTCAGATCTGAACCGTTTATGAATTCATCATTATATCCATGTTTTAGATCCGATCTTGCAAGTTATAGTCACCTACTACATGTTATGATCCGGCAACCCCGGAGTGACAACAACCGGGCCCACTCCCAGTGATGACCGTAATTTGAGGAGTTCGTTTATTCACTATGTGTTAATGCTTTGTTCTGGTTCTCTATTAAAAGGATGCCTTAATATCCCTTAGTTTCCAATATGGACCCCGCTGCCACGGGATGGTAGGACAAAAGATGTCATGCAAGTTCTTTTAATAAAGCACGTATGACTACTTACGGAATACATGCCTACATTATATCAATGAACTGGAGCTAGTGTTGTATCGCCCTAGATTATAACTGTGACATGATGAATATCATCCAATGAGTCACCGATCCAATCCCTACGAATTTATCTTATATTGTTCTTGCTAAGTTACTACTGCTATCATCACTGTTACACTTGCTACAAAATTACTGCTGTCACTTTTACCGTTACCATTGCTACTGTTACTATTATCAAAACTATCAAACTACTTTGCTACTAATCACTTTGTTGCAGATAATTAATCTCCAGGTGTGGTTGAATTGACAACTCAGCTGCTAATACCTTCAAATATTCTTTGGCTCGCCTTGTGTCGAATCTATAAATTTGGGTTGAATATTGTACCCTCGAAAGCTGTTACGATCCCCTATACTTGTGGGTTATCAAGACCTTTTTCTGGCGCCGTTGCGGGGAGCATAGCTATATTTTTTGAGTCACTTGGGATTATTATCATATTATCACTATGAAGAATCTCAAGGATCCAAAGACTAAGATACTTCCCTCAAAGACGAGGGGAGGTAAGGAACTGCCATCCAGTTCTGCTTTAGATTCACCTTCTGTTTTAAGTAAACTTGCAACACCACCACATGCTATTAATTTTGATATGTCGCGAGTTATCAATGATGCTACTTCTGCTATGGATAATGCTTATGATGATGCTAGTACCTTGCTTGATAATGATTATGTGACCCTTGGTGATTTTCTTGATGCACAAATTGCTAGAGTAATACAACATGATGTTGTTGAATCTGATGATGAGGTTGAAACTGGAACTCCTGAAACACCTGCTAGAACTAGCCTTCCTAGATATGAGTTGCCTAAGGTACCGAAAGGTTATGTTATGAGTGAAGAAGCAACTAGATATATTCTTGCTTGCAATGATAGAGATGATCTAGAGAAATTACTATGCAAGTATAAAGAAAAATCTCTGAATGCTAAAATGAAGTATGATCCTAAGTTTGCTACTGCACCAATCTTTATTGATGACAAGGATTATGAATTCTCTGTGGACCCAGAGTTAATTACTGTGGTTGAATCTGATCCTTTCCATGGTTATGAAACTAAAACTGTTGTGGCACATCTTACTAAGTTGAATGATATAGCCACCCTTTTTACTCATGATGAGAAAACTCGCTATTACTTTATTCTCAAATTATTTCCTTTCTCATTAAAGGTGATGCTAAATCTTGGTATAATACTCTTACTCTTAGTTGTGTGCGTAGTCCCCAGGATATGATTTATTACTTCTTTGAAAAATAGTTTCCTGCTCATAAGAAACAAGATGCCTTACAGGAAATATTTAACTTTGTGAAAACAAAAGAAGAGAGTCTCCCACAAGCTTGGGGGAGGCTTTGCCAGTTACTTAATGCTTTGCCTGATCATCCTCTTAAGAAAAATGAAATACTTGATATCTTCTATAATGGACTAACCGATGCTTCTAGGGATTTCCTAGATAGTTGTGCTGGTTGTGTTTTCAGGGAACGAACTATTGCTCAAGCTGAAGAATTACTGAATAATATATTGAAAAATTATGATGATTGGACTCTTCCCAAACCATCGGCTAAATCCACTCCAAAGAAGAGGGTTATATTATATCTCAGTCCTGAAGATATGCAAGAGGCAAAGAAATCTATGAAGGAAAAAGGTATTAAAGCTGAGGATGTTAAAAATTTACCTCCTATTGAAGAAATACATGGGCTTAATACACCACCATTGCCTAAGGTGGTAGAGGTAAATTCTCTTATGAAGTTCAATGAAAATGACAATCCTCACAATATGCATCCTAGCCAATGCCTTTATGAGTTTGAAAACTATATTAGAAAACAAGATCACTTCAATGCAAAAGTTATGAAACAATTGAAATACAATTCTGATATGATTTCTCGCTTGAGTGACTTGTTATTTAGAATATGAAATGATGTTAGAGGTGTTGGAAAACATGCTTCTATGGTTCAAACTCAACTAGAACAAGTTGCTAAATCACAAAGAGAATTACTCGATGAAATGAATCATAATATGCATGACTTTGCTGTTAGAGTTGCAACTAGAGGAGGTAAAATGACTCAGGAACCACTTTATCCTGAGGGACACCCAAAAATAATTGAACGAGATTCACAAAGAAATAACACTAGTGCACCTGGTCCTTCTAAAAAGAAAAAGAAAAAGAAAAATGATAGGACTTTGTACACTTCTTGTGAACTTGAAATAGAAAAACCTCCTGATAATGAAAATGAAACTTCCTGATGCTAAAACTCAATCTGGTAATGAACACTCACCTAGTGATAATGAAAAAGATAATGATGAGGTTCATGAAGACACTCAAACAAATAATGAAAAAGAACCAGATAATGATGTTGAGATAGAACCACCTCTTGATCTTGATAACCCACAACCCAAGAATAAAAGATATGATAAAAGACACTTTGTGGCTAGGAAACACGGTAAAGAAAGAGAACCGTGGGTTCAGAAACCTATGCCTTTTCCACCCAAGTTAACTAAAAAGAATGATGATGAAGAATTTTAACGCTTTGCTGAAATGTTGAGACCAGTCTTTTTGCGTACTCACTTGACTGATATCTTGAAAATGCCTCCTTATGCAAAGTATACGAAAGACATCATCACAAACAAGAGAAAAATACCGGAAGTTGAAAATCTCCACTATGCTTGCTAATTACACTTTTAAAGATGGAGTACCTAAAAAACTTGGAGATCCGGGAATACCAACTATACCTTGCTCTATCAAAAACAATTATGTGAAAACCACTTTGTGTGACTTAGGAGCTGTTGTTAGTGTTATGCCTTTCTCTTTATATAAAATACTTGACTTGAATAAACTCACACCTACTGAAATATCTTTGCAAATGGCTGACAAGTCAACTGCCATACCTATCGGTATCTGTGAGGATGTGCCCGTTTTTGTTGCTAATGTTACTATGTTGACTGACTTTGTTATACTTGAGATGCCCGAGGACGACAACATGTCGATTATCCTTGGTAGACCCTTCTTGAATACTGCAGGGGATCTTACTGATTGCAATAAAAGCAAGGTCACTTTTCATATCAATGGTAATGAGCATACGGTGCACTTTCCGAAGAAACAATTCCAAGTGAATGGTATTAATGTTATTGAAAAATCTCCGACAATCACTATTGGAAGTTTTCAAATACCTCTACGTACTGTCAAAAAGAAATATGAAATGCTTATTGTTGGGGACATTCAAATCCCCATTGAGGTAACTTAGTGATTTATGAAAGTTCTCCGGTTTCATGCTAATCGAAAGTGGTTGTTAATAAGACCTGATCAACCTTATTAATGAATCATTTTTGAGCAGTATGAAGTTGATGAATTTAGTAAGCACTACCTTATGTCCCTACTTTTTATTATTTGTTTTTATTAGTTAAATAAAACAAATGCCATGCTTTGTCTGTTTTCTAAGTTTTCCGTGCAATAAAAAATGACCCAAAAATAAAAGTACTCAGAATGCCCTGAAAACTTAATAAGTTTTTTTTAAATATTTCTGAATTTTTGGTGCAAATAATACTAGAGGGAGGTGCACCAGGTGGGCACAACCCACCTGGGTGCACCAAGACCCCCAGGCGCGCCCTGGTGGGTTGTGGTCCCCACGTGGGCCCCCTCACTTATCTCTTTAGCCCACATCATCACTTATCTCCAGAAAAAAAATCCCCTTTGCTCTCTCTCCCGTGTTCTTGAGCTCAAACCCGCGGACTTCGATCTCTTTGCTCGAAGCTCCGTTTCCGAAACTGTTTCGGGGGATTGTTGCTTGGTATGTGACTCCACCATTTGTCCAATTAGTTTTTGTTTTAGTGGTTTATACTTTGAATAATTGGCTACTCTTGGTGCTGTTGTAGATGTGCTTGCATGTTTAATTCTTAGTGTTCTAAGTAGTTTGAATGCTTGCTATGGCCTCTATGTATCCCTATGAGTAGTTGCTATCAATTTTGTGAAGTTTTGTTGAGAAAATTTTGTGAACTAAAAATTCAGATTTTTGTTCATAGGAAAAATTGTACGCGGACATGATGAACTTATTTGGAAGGAGTTCTTCGAGGAGGCAATCCTCGGGGGCATCTTCTAGTGATAGTTCTGTCCGCCGGCCTTATGTTGAACCAAGTGAAAGTTCCACACGAAGTGCCGCTACCAAAACATGCTTATGGCCTTGCGATGAGTATATGATGCAAGTGGGCATTAAGGAGGAATTTGAGCAATATGTTCACAATGCCGGCCTCGGTCCCTACCTTTCAGATAAGTGTGAACAACACGAACTTCTCACTGAATCATTTGTCAAAGGATTTAAATATTTTCCACGTGAGTCTAGTGTGTCGTTTATGCTTTATGATAATCCATATAGTATTCCACTGGAGAACTTTGCTTACCATTGCAAACTTCCATTTTGGGGTTCGCTTGATGAGCCACCAAAGGCTGAGTACAAGTCTTTCTTGACTAGCCTTTGTTACGGTGAAAATAGGGGAGTGAGACAAGGAAGAATAAAGAGCATTCACTTTCCCGCAATTCAGTATTTTGGTTTATTTAACGGGAAATGTATAGTAGGCAAGCAAGACTGTAGCATACTTTGTGCCCCAGACTTGAGCCTCATTCACACCGCTCTCACCGTTGAAAGGAATTATAACCTTGGAGCGATTGTTGCACGTAGACTTCAGCATAACGCCAAAAGTGGTTGGTTCTATAGTGGAATTTATGCCACACGTCTAGCACGAGGGCTGGGTGTTTCACCTTTGCCCTTTGATCCTATCCTACCCACACGGTATTTAGATTTTGATGCTTTAAAAGAGCATAAAATCCTTAAAGGAAGGATTCATGACTTCACTTATAATATGATGTTTAACCAATCACATGTTGTGGACACATATTTGCTTGCGCCTGCTCTCTTTGATTATAACAATAAGGGAAGATATTTTGTTCTTGAGAGCGAGGCCCGAGCTCATAACGCAGCAGTGGTGGTGGCACGCCGTGCTGAGGAATTCGCACCGAGAGCCTCTGTGAGCTACCACGCCGACTACTACCCTCCAGGCTACTGATCGACTACCAAGTTAGGCCAAAAGCCTAAGCTTGGGGGAGTACATGTTTCTCACCAACATTATATTCATGTTCACATACCATTCTATTTGTCGGTGTTCACACTCTTTCATTGTACCATCCATGCTTAGATTTATTTTCTTGCTTTCTTCTTGTGTGTTTGAAAAACTTTAGAAAAACCAAAAAAATAGTTGTAGTAATTTACTTTCTATGCATGCTTAGTAGTAATATTAAAAATAAAATCCAAAAAAAATTCCTTGTTCTTCTTTTGCTTGTTGGGAGCTTTCCCGTGTAAATAGTTTTTCTCGTTTTTGCTTTTTATTTGCTTGTTGAAGAAAACCAAAAACTCCAAAAATATTTCAGTGTGTTTCTCTGAATTTCTTTTCTTTTTATTCGAGTCCTACCGAGGAGAGGACCACGATGAAAATGTTGAGGCTCTCGTATGAATAACTGTTGATCTAATAAAGAGCACATTTTACCTAGTCTTCTCCTGTTGAATAAAATGTTTGCAGATTCCAGCTTAGTCCAAGGCACTCTTGCACTATTATTATTTTCATATCGTTCGGTCGTGCAAGTGAAAGGCAATAATGATGATATTCGATGAACTGGCCATGGCAAAGAGAAACTGGTATGAACTCGACTTGTTCTGTTCGTGTAAATATGTTTAACCTAGTATCCAGGCTTCAACCCATTATGATTAAACATGTTTGCAATGAAAATTAGAGATTATAGTTTCTCATGCCATGCATAAGTAGCTGGGAGTTGATAATGATTTATCTTGGATATCAACATAGCGTTAAAATGATTGTGATGTAGTATGATGATATGGTATCCTCCTCCGAATATTCGAGTGGCTTGACTTGGTACATGTTCATGCATGTAGTTGAATCGAAACCAACATAGCCTCTATAATATTTATGTTCATGGTGTTCATATCCTACTCATGCCAGTGTCCAATGTTACTTATGCATAATGCATGGTTATGATCGTTGTTGTTCTCTAGCTGGCCGCTTCTCAATCTTAATTGCTAGCCTTCGCCTGTACTAAGTGGGAATTCTGCTTGTACATCAAAAACCTTGAACCCAAAGTTATTCCAGATGAGTCCACCATACCAACCTATATACGGTATTACCCTGCCGTCCTAAGTAATTTTGCATGTGCCACCTCTAAAAACTTCTAAAAATTACCCTTTTGTGTGACTGGATCGTTCATGGAACGACAAGAGGTGGTCGATATCTTCCGTGCAAAGCGGGTTATTCTCAGGTCGAGTGTTTATTCACTCGCCATCGCACGAGAAAATGGGCGGTAATAGGGATGCCCAGTCCCAAACTGCAAACATGAAAAAGGGTTCATCTCTGAATTAGTCAACCAAAAACTCCTAATGGAGTCAAAACCTTTACTTTTATCGCTTGGGAACCGCCACTAGCGTGCTTAGCATGGAAGATGTTGATAACTGATAGTCGTGAAGTGAATAAGAAGGGTGCATGTCTCAAAATACCATTTATCTATGTTTTAAAAACTAAGCTCTGGCACCTCTACAAATCACTGCTTCCCTCTGCGAAGGGACTTTCTATTTACTTTTATGTTATGTCATCACCTTCTAAAAACAAGCGCCAGAAACTGAGTAGAGCACAACTGGCATGATTTATGCATTATGTATAACTAATGTTGGGTGCATCATGACTGGATCTTTTCTACCATGAATTACAATGTTTAGTCGCTGCTTGAACTTTGGAGGTGCTCCGCATTTATGTTTTGCGGTCTCAGAAAGGGCTAGCGAGATACCACTATTGTCATATTATATCATGGTTGTTTTGACAACGTGTTGCTATTTGAGATATCTTATTATTGCCCACTAGCTGATTATTTCATTGATATGAGTCATTACAATCTTTAGGAGTTATTATCAAAATGGTTAGTTATAATGCTGGCTGAAAACCTGGGTGCTATTGAAGCTTATTTATGCAAACAAGGGCAAAAGAGTTTGTAAAAGGTTTTCTTTCTCACTTTCAGTTTATCAACTGAGATGCTTGAGGACAAGCAAAGGTTTAAGCTTGGGGGAGTTGATACGTCTCCAACGTATCTAATTTTTCTCACGTTTTTCCTCTTGTTTTGGACTCTAATTTGCATGATTTGAATGAAACTAACCCCGAGCTGACACTGTTTTCAGCAAAACTACCATGGTGTTGTTTTTGTACAGAAATAAAAGTTCTCGGAATGGAACGAAACTTTGCGAGGATTTTTTATATCAATAATAAGAATTTCTGGAGCCAAGACCCACCGGAGAGGGGCCCCTGGTTGGGCACAACCCACCAGGGCGCGCCCAGGTGGGTTGTACCCACCTGGTGGCCCCGCTGACGACCCCCCTGATACTATAAAATCACATATTTCCAGAAAAAAGTCAGGGAGAAAGAATTATCGCAATCCACGAGAAGGAGCCGCCGCCAAGCCCCGTTCTTTCTCGAGAGGGCAGATCTGGAGTCCGTTTGGGGCTCCGGAGAGGGGGATCTTCGTTCTTCGTCATCACCAACCAATCTCCATTGCCAATTCCATGATGCTCCCCACCGGGAGTGAGTAATTCCTTCGTAGGCTCGCTGGTCGGTGAGGAGTTGGATGAGATTCATCATGTAATCGAGTTAGTTTATTAGGGCTTGATCCCTAGTATCCACTATGTTCTTAGATTGATGTTGCTATGACTTTGCTATGCTTAATGCTTGTCACTTCGGGCCCGGGTGCCATGAACTCAGATCTGAACCGTTTATGAATTCATCATTATATCCATGTTTTAGATCCGATCTTGCAAGTTATAGTCACCTACTACATGTTATGATCCGGCAACCCCGGAGTGACAACAACCGGGCCCACTCCCAGTGATGACCGTAGTTTGAGGATTTCATGTATTCACTATGTGTAATGCTTTGTTCCGGTTCTCAAGGAGGCCTTAATATCCCTTAGTTTCCAATGTGGACCCCCTTGCCACGGGAAGGTAGGACAAAAGATGTCATGCAAGTTCTTTTAATAAAGCACGTATGACTATTTACGGAATACATGCCTACATTATATCGACGAACTGGAGCTAGTGCCATATCGCCCTAGGTTATAACTGTCACATGATGAATATCATCCAACGAGTCACCGATCCAATGCCTATGAATTTATCTTATATTGTTCTTGCTAAGTTACTACTACTATCATCACTGTTACACTTGCTACAAAATTACTGATGTCACTGTTACCGTTGCCGTTGCTACTGTTACTATTATCAAAACTATCAAACTACTTTGCTACTGATCACTTTGATGCAGATAATTAATCTCCAGGTGTGGTTGAATTGACAACTCAGCTGCTAATATCTTCAAATATTCTTTGGCTCCCCTTGTGTCGGATCTATAAATTTGGGCTGAATACTCTACCCTCAAAAACTGTTGCGATCCCCTATACTTGTGGGTTATCAGTCTCTGAAGGTGTTTGTTGGGTTCGCATAGATCAAGATTACGATTTGTCACTCCGTGTATCGGAGAGGTATCTCTGGGCCCTCTCGGTAATGCACATCACTATAAGCCTTGCAAGCAATGTGACTAATGAGTTAGTTATGGGATGATGCATTGCGGAACGAGTAAAGAGACTTGCCGGTAACAAGATTGAACTATGTATAATGATACCGACAATCGAATCTCGGGCAAGTAACATACCGATGACAAAGGGAATGACGTATGTTGTTATGCGGTTTGACCGATAAAGATCTTCGTCGAATATGTAGGAGCCAATATGAGCATCCAGGTTCCGCTATTGGTTATTGACCGGAGATGTGTCCCGGTCATGTCTACATAGTTCTCGAACCCGTAGGGTCCGCACGCTTAATGTTCGATGACGATTTGTATTATGAGTTATGTGATTTGATGACCGAAGATTGTTCGGAGTCCCGGATGAGATCACGGATATGACGAGGAGTCTCGGAATGGTCGAGACATAAATAATGATATATTGGATGATGTTATTCGGACACCGGAAGAGTTCCGAGAGGTACCGGGTAAAAACAGAGTGTCGGAGGGGTTACCAGAACCCCCTGGGCAAGTAATGGGCCAACATGGGCCTTAGGAGAGAGAGAGGGAAGGCCACGAGGAGGTGCCCCCCCCATGGGGAGTCCGAATAGGACTAGGGGAGGGGGCGCGGCCCCCCTTTCCCTCTCCCTCTCCCTCTCCCTTCCTTCTTCCCCCTTCCACCAAGTGGAATCCTACTAGGACTTGGAGTCCTAGTAGGACTCCTCTCTCTTGGCTCTCCCTACAGGGGCCAGCCGGCCTTCCCCTCTCCTCCTTTATATACGGAGGCAAGGGGGCACCCTATAACACACAAGATCAATTGTCTTAGCCATGTGCGGTGCCCCCTCCACACTTTAACACCTCGGTCACATCGTCGTAGTGTTTAGGCGATGCCTTGCACCAGTAACTTCATCATCACCATCGCCACGCCATCGTGCTGACGGAACTCTCCCTCGTACTCAACTGGATCAAGAGCTCGAGGGACGTCATCGTGCTGAACGTGTGCTGAACACGGAGGTGCCGTACGTTCAGTACTTGGATCGGTTGGATTGTGAAGACGTTCGACTACGTCAACCGCGTTACTAAACGCTTCTGCTTTCGGTCTATGAGGGTACGTGGACACACTCTCCCGTCTTATTGCTATGCATCTCCTAGATAGATCTTGCGTGATCGTAGGATTTTTTTTGTAATACTGCATTCCCCAACAATAATGCCCGACTCTCTCCAGCTTGAGCTTTTAGGTGAACTGGCTGGTGCGTGTAGTTCTACATGGTATTGGAGCCAAGGGGTCTTTAGTTGAAGACCTGGCTGGCGCAATTAAATTATAGCCCACTTTGGATTAGTTGGCTGGTGCATGAATTCAATATGGTATCAGAGCCCAGAAGTCTTGAGTTCAAGACCCTACCAACGCAGTATTAAAACAAATGATTCCGTAGCCTAAATAAATCTCACGTCTAAGGACTAAATAAGCCTAGATGCGAGGGGGTGTTGAAATATATTGCCTGCCTCTGTCCATCAGTTCGGTCTGATAGATGAACTGGTTAGGTGCATAAGCTTGCAAGTTGCAACCAAGAGGTTCAATGTTCAAAATCCAGTAAGCACAATAATTAATTACGTCTTGCCCCCGCTTCCGCTACCCACATCGTAGCCTCCAAAGGAGCATATATGTGAGGGGAGAAGGTGTTGGAGTATAATGTCCAGCCCTGTCCCATAGTTCGGACTTTTGGATGAGTTGGCTGGAGCATGAATTTAATATTGATAAATTAATTAGAGTATGTGTTCTCGTAATTGAGAAATTAACTAGAGCAGGTGTGCCTGTTCATGAGAAATTAAATCTTTTTCTTCTAAAATTAAATAAATACATTATGGATGCTAGAGAGATGCCTGTGCTAAGCATGTTTCAAAAGATCAAAAATCAGTTCACTTGAAGACTTGGCCAACAATTGTTATCCAGTGGAAGCGGGCAAATGAATTTTCCATGTCACAGGCTTAACAGGGCAGTACCAAGTTGACATTTTGAAACAACAATGTAGTTGCAGGAAGTGGCAGATGACATGCATTCCTTGTCACTATAGTATTACTTATTTTAGGCATGAGAGGATAAGTCCAGAGTCAAAGGTCCACACGTGTTATAGTGTTGCCAATTTGAAGCTTTGCTATAGTGAGGTGATCATGCCATACAGAGATCCGAGAGGGTGTCAAAAGATGAATGCTGCATTAGTGATGCCACCTGTCTATACTAAGGAAGTAGGAAGGCCTCCCACCAAAAGGAGAAAGGCACCTAAGGAAAAAATGGGAAACTTACAAGAGCTGGGACAGTGCAACATTGTAGTGTGTGCAACCAACCTGACCACAACAAAAGAAAATGGCCAGGGCTTGGAAGAGGTGGACAAGCAACAGAACAGACTCATGTACAAGCTGAAGATCACCAACATGCAAATTGCAAGAGAAAGCAACTTCTAAAGAGGGATGTCACATTTACTCAGATGTGCTAATTACTACTTTTCTGTTTCCATTTACTCATGTGCGATAATTTCTCATTTTATTGTGATACTTACTTATTTGTTGTCTAGGAATCTGGTACGACAAGCACTGGTGAAAATGGAAGTCAAATATCAATGTCAGATCTAATGTTGGAAACTGTAAGCTCCTACAATTGTTGGTTTATTTGCACATTTTGAATAAGCTCAATCTCTCTTCATATAGTGTGTGCAACTAATTGTGAATCATGCCAAATATTATTTGTGAATGAACTCAAATTAGTTGCATGAATTGTGCTCATACAGACTTCACAAAGCACAGAACAACCTCAGATTTCACTAGGCCCTCTCCTTGAGTGTAGTTTCATTGCCAACACAAGGGATGCATGGCCACAGCCAAGGCCATTGCGGGTAGTTCCACCAGCAAAGAAGAAGGCAAAGCGTACTGCAAAAAAGAAGTAACTTGGACAAGAGAAGGTGTGCACTTTGGACATGGAAGAAAGTTGTGGATTTTGGATAGGGGAAGAAAGTTCTGCATTTCGAAGAGGATAGGAGAGAAGATATGATGTGTGTAGCAAAACCTCATGCATGAAGCCTTTGATGTTGGTTTATTTGCACATATTTGATCTTTCTTTTGTGTGGTTCTATTGTAATAGAAACCTGAATTTAGACCTTATCTGAGATGTTAGAAACTAGTGTATGATCATGACGATGTAGACCTTATTGCTCTCAATGATCATATTGATGTAGACCTTATTGTTGTCGTGATGTAAGCTTATTGCTCTCAATGTTCTGCATCTATTTGTTGTGAACATATCATATTTTTAGAGGCCATAGTGGATGCAAGAGAAGAGTTGAGAAGAGATGGTCTAGAGGAGGAACAAAGGTTATCTTATAGTGCCAAATGAGGTAAATGAAATATTCCCAACAACTCTGGGTGGCATCATTGCTGCCAAAACCGGCTCTGCTTACGTGGCTATGGCCAATGTCGCCACTGGACTTGGTCAGCCACAATTAAGGCTCGCAGTGGACAGTTTATTTAGTTATAGGATTCATATGTGCATTTTAGAACTTTTAGGACCTAGATGACACACCTCGAATACTTTTAGGACTTACAATGCATTTTACTCAAAAAAATGGGAGAGGGGAGACCCGTCTTTCACAACAACAAAAATGCAATGAAAAGTGTGTTGTTGGCATTTTGTTAACGAAAAAAAAGACCATATCCAGAGAAAAACAAAGTGATTCATAAATTCATTTGGAAAACAAACAACCCACTGGTGCAGTTCAATGTCTACAATGTACTGTAGTAATTATTGAAATAAAAATTGTAACAAAGTCCACAAATTTATTCTCAGTCTCTCATCTGAGTGATTATTCTGATTATGAATACGAAATGGTAGAAGGCGCATCAGACGGTCATAACCCTCTTGGCATGGAGAGCAGCCCTGATCTTCATGATGGAACCGGAGACATTATTCCCGACGTTGTCGACGGTCTGTGCGGTGAGGTTCCCTCCAACCAGGGGTGTCTGCCACAGGACAGAGACGAGAGATCCGCGGCTCCTCTGGTGGTCCATGGGGTCGACACCAGAGGGGTTGGCATCAAGCGGATCATTCTGCATGTCGCCGACGCCGTCAGGAAGGATGGCGAACCCGGAGGGCAGCAGGGAGAGAGAGGCACGGCTGCCCCCATGCATCACGTCCTTGAGCTCTCCCGCGTCAATCGGAGCGTACGCCACCACCATGCACGGCGCGTCGCTGCAAGCCTGCTGCAGGATGAGCTTCTTGTTGCAGCTGCTTCTACCACGACCACGAGCCTGCGGCAATTCGAAGAAAAATGGCCAACCGTTAGATATCCACATTGGTTCGACCACAATGCGGACCGAAGTAGCGATAAGAATGTTTGAAGCTAGGATGCAAACCATTGCAGTGGGGCGAAGGACGGAGACGCCGCTGAGAGGGAACTGGGCCGTGGCAAGGGAAGCTTCCTCCTGCACGCGTGCGCCCTCGGCAAGCACGTCCCACTCGCCACGGCGCTCCCCGTCGCAGATGTAGTCGAACACGCGCTGCGGCGGTATCTCGGGGAGCCACACCGTCGTGGTAGCGCACAGCACGGGCCCGGCCGCCTGCTCTCCCGGTGCAGCGAGGGGAGTCAACACGTGCATGGCCAGCTGGAAGGACTCGCGGCCGCGCCAGTCGGCGACCTTGCGCCACGCCTCGCCCCTGGGCGCAGAGATGGCCACGTAGAAGCTCTCCGTCATCCTCCGTGCCAGCTCCAGGGCGTTGTTCCGCCCCTCGGGCGTTATTGCACCACCTGCCGTAAATGTTTCAGGATTGCATGACCATCTGGACCGATCCATATATATGGGTGGATGTTCTGGTGATGGGGTTTCGTGACTCACCTGCCCTGCTGATGCCATAGGCGGGGCTCAAGCGCTGCGCAAGGAATTCGCACCTCCTCTGGAGCGATGTCAGCCAGCGACGTGCGCTGAAGGTGTGCCCTGAGCTCAACAGCAGGTGGAGGAGCGGCGGCATGAAGCCCTTGTCATACTCCGCGTTCACGATCATTGCCACCTGGAACGAATGCGCAAGGGATTATACATAAGCACAATGCATATGATATATCCATTGTATTACTATAGTTGTTTGCAGCAATATGCCAGTAGAAATTATGAGAATTCACACTAGTTACCTTGCAGTAGCCATTGTTCATGTCCTTGATAAGACACCCACTGGGCAGCACCCGGCAGGCCCCCGGCAGGCCAGTGTTCCATGCTCTGAGCTCAGATGTGCCATGGGCATCAAGAGACACGTCCACCACGGCCCAAACGCCTTGCTCTATCATCTGGCATTGCCTCAGGAACTTCGCATTGCAACTCGACACCCCTGGCGACAGCACCCTAAGGCCTGCATTCATCTGCGATCGATTGTGCCACGGATTTTTTTAGTAACGCAACCCATATAACCAACTCTTTTTTTTCGAAAAGGGGGAAGACCCATATAACCAACTACTAGTATGAGAGCTATTTTGCAGCGGAACTTACCAGTATCACTCCCCCTTGGCAGATACAACCGTGGCCGATGTCGCTGGCGGAAACACTTGACACGATATCGGGAAACGTTTCAAGCCAACAGTTCTGCCAACAGCTCAAAAGTCAAAACACACACAGGGAGAAGTCATATGTGAAATTACGGACAAGTTATGTTACCTCGTCCATGAAGATGCGGACAAGGTCGGCTCCAGTGCACATAACCATGCCAGTGTCCCGAGTGCCATTCGCCGTGAACCCCGGCGGGGGAAGCTCGAGTAAGCCCGGGAGCGTGGTCGCGCGATACAGCTGGTGGTCGAGCACCTCGCCGCCCAGGGCCGCCGGCTGCCACATTGGCTCGCCCTGCTTCATCAGCATCATGAGCTCGTTGAGTGCAGCGAGGACGTGCCTCTCGAGCGCGGCGTGCTCCGCGCCGCCGGCTGTGGATGATGCGCAGCCGCCGGGAGCACAGTGACCCATGGTGTCCGCCATGAGGTCGTCCTGGCGTGGCGGCGGCGGCACGACGGGGTCGACGTTGAGATCGCAGAGGATCCGTGACGAGCCTGCAGTTCCAGCAGAGACACCGTGGAGGTAGGCCGTCCTGCGGAGGAGTTCGGCCTTGAGCCTCTCGTTCTCCATGTGTAGGCGCCGCAGCTCCGGCGGGGTCAGCGGCTTAATGAACACCATCGGGCCTTTGCATGTGGGGCAGGTCTTCTTCAGCATCGCCGCCTTCATGGCTCGATTCTCTTCTGCTAGCATAACGTTCTCCGTCCGGAGCACCATGTTCTGTTGACGCTCATTCTGGTTCTGCATTTAGTAATTTCATGATTGAGGTGCTAAACAAAGTACGGAGTAGTACGTAAACAAAAGGAATATAGTCCAACTAGTAACAGTAACATGGCAAAACAAGTTCATCATAATAAAAAGATGTCAAAACTCAAAGCATACATCATTTCTCGTTTAATAAAACGGATTAGTGCTTGATCAAATCTTGTGTAAACATCAATGGATAAATAAGACTGGTCCGTACCTTCTTTGCATTGCGTCGATTCTGGAACCAGAACTTGACCCGAAGAGGATCCATGCCCACCCTCTTGCTGAGGGCGATACGTAGATTCTCATCGGGGTGGGGACATTGCTGGAACATACTGCACATCACAAGAGTGGATTGGTTCATATCGTCTTTGGATTTATAAAAATATATATTAAGTTCATGTTTATACATACGTTTCAAGTTCCCGAATTTGGTGATTTGCATGCCTGCCCCTCTTCCTCATGTTACTAGCACTCCCGGCACCAGTAGTATCTTCATCCGCGGTAGCAACATCTTTATCATCATCAGTCGTGCCCGTATTGCTCGAGATGAAGTCTTTGTCATCAGTTGGGATGCTGGGGTCGATCTCATCGCGCACTTGGCCGTTTTGTGGTTGCCACTCTCCAACCATGGCGATCTGCTTAAAAGAAATAGCATGTCAAAAACATTACGACTGATCAATAGCTACAAGAAGTAAATAGCAGTAAAACAAAATCCTTTAATTTGTTAAGGTTTCTAGAAACTATTAATGTATATGTTTAAAAAAATCTAAAACAGAATATAAAAAGGGAATATGAAGGAAAACTGCACATGATTAACAATTACGTCTACAGTAAGTGTGTAGTTTTATTGCATAAACTTCCCAAATAATTCTACCATGCTTAAAAGTAAAGTTCAGTTCCATTATAATTGACTACTCACAAAGAGCATGTATATAGAATTAAACGTAAAAAAAGGTCAAGTATGTTGGTACTAGTTTGTTTACATTAATTGTGATGCCATAGCTCTAGAATTTACTGAAATCCCAACTGGCAAGGAACTGACAATAGTGGAAAGTTTACAAATGGAATGCAAAAATAGCTCAACTATCATATTACTACACAAAACTAACTTCGAGGACCCATTGTATTTTGTTTTGTTAATAAAATGTGGCTACAGAGGATACTATATTGTCTGGTTCGAAGGAGAGAAACCAATAACTCATATATTGCCTCTAAACCTTATAGATGAAAACACACATGTCATTAAACATCCATTGGATGAAAACCAGAGCAGCACTGACCCTCTAAAGTAAGCAAAGCCAAAACCTATTACTCAGAGAGAAGTTGATTTATAAGTGAACTAAAAAAACTCTGATCTACTCTATTAGATACTGAAATCTAACAAGATCTTCAACTAATATGGGAAACCAAGTGATGTTTGATCCTAGAAATGACTTCAATTAAACAATAATAACTATATCTGACTACCTTTATTATTTTGGACACAACAACACAATCAGATATATAGAATCAACCACAACACTACCAATAGCAAATAAACAAATCTAAGATCTTAAAGCTTGCTTAGGGGAGATAGGTAAATGCAATATCGTCTCCACAACAAAGCAATTCAATACCAATTGTGTCAAAGAACCCATGCTCGACTTTAGACATTGTAGATCTCAAAATTAAATTAGAACAGGTAAATACAATGCTAAATGATCTATTCCGTAGGAAATACCTTTGACGGGCAGTTCTTCTCCTTGATTGCGAGCG
The DNA here is from genome assembly GCF_018294505.1 of Triticum aestivum. Classification (NCBI taxonomy): domain Eukaryota; kingdom Viridiplantae; phylum Streptophyta; class Magnoliopsida; order Poales; family Poaceae; genus Triticum; species Triticum aestivum. The sequence goes on from NC_057805.1 coordinate 56,522,311, forward strand.
CAACATTAGATGAAAACATTATAGCTATATGGCGATACGAATGCAACCTCGACGTCTCGTGGTGCAGATCAACTAGGACCGTCGGTATTTAAAGGCCATCCGACCGACGGAAATGTCTATACCGTCGAAAGCCGTTTCATCCATTGTGGTAACGTAACCTCGTGAGATTCTAGAAGGGCGGTATGATAGGTTGTCCATTAATGACTCCCTAAGCATAATGTAGACTAAATCGATTCGTATCGGGGAAAATATTCTAAATTAATATAAATTTAATATTTCTACCAAATATAATGTGGATATCGATCTATGCATTGATGCCCTTCTTCAAAATTTTACTAGATTTCTGTGTATATCTGTATATTTATTTTGTTTCATTATTTTAGATTTCCTGGAAATCAAAATCAATGCCCCGTAATTTATTATTTGTATAGAAAATCTATATTTATAACCAAAGGCAAGAATATTGAAGCTTCGGGTAATAGCTTGGCAACCATATTCTTGTTAAACAAAAGTGTCACAACATACGCAACCCGGCCCTAGTCCAACCCAAAAACCCTGGTCGAGTCAGGTTGGGTCCTTGCCTCATTGTGCAGTCCGAAAGACAATCAGGTCGGGGCGGTCTTTAAATTTTAGATCAAAAAATAGGCTAGCCTGACCCAATGCTAGAAATTTATATGGGACATTAGGAGTCATAGTTGTAGGACTGAAGGCTGCATTACTAGTGATATAGTCAAAATAGAGAATAAATACTTTTAACACAAGTATAGCCCTTGTTCGGTCGTGGCCCCTCCCCTTATTATGTAATCCTAGCTCCACATCTACCTCATAGCTCCTCTTATCAGTCAACGCGATGATACATGCATTTTTGCATCACTATTGCATAAGATAAATTGCTCTTATACAATACATATTTAGCCATGGTTTCTACTTTTTAACTCTACTCCTTTATAATTGTAGACAAACACAGGCAGGAGAATTTTGAGCGGAAAAGTGCACTTTCATAGAGGAAATCCAAAAAATACACGCAAACATATACATCAAAGGATCGAGGAGCCAGAGGGCCATCCCTAGGGGAGGCTGGGGGTACACGGCAAAGCCAGGTGGCCCTCTCCTTAAGAAACTTCCGTGGGCTGCATGAGGGCCACCAATCTCCCCCTTTGCATCTCCGTAAAAGTGAAGTACCTATTCTTCCTCTAAGGGCACGCCATAGTTTTCCCATGATTTTATGAGGCGGTGGATACCTTTAGAGCACCTTAGTTTCTCTCTCAGAGGGGTGAGTTTGCTAATTCTGGCACCTCCATGGAATCAATGCCTTCATCATCACCAACAACAAGCCAACATTGGGAGCATTGTCATCCACATGATCCTCAATAAAATAGCATCCCAAAACTCGTCTCCATTAACAAAATCCATGTGCAATTGGTGTAGTTTGGTTATTATGATCACTTCTTGTTGTTAATTGAAGTTTAGAAGTTGATTCTTTAGTGTTTATTCGACGAAAGATTTCTGCTTTAAGATTTCCATCATTTTTCATCTCTCGTTGAACATTTTCATTTCGATGACTTGTGATCTGTTCCATCACATTCTTGAGGACATGGAAGAAAGCCCGGTGCTGTGAGTCATGTGAATTTGTAGTAAAGATTCACTAGTGCAGGTAGGTTCTATACAAATGGTTTTTACCCCCTTTCTGCGATGAAGTTTTAAACCATCGCCTTGCCTATGTGTGCAATAGGGGAAGTCCATCCCACATGACCCCGAAATGGCCGGTGATAGTTCCTTCGGTCACACACGCGTGGCAAAAAGAGCTCGTGTGCAATCGGGCGAGCCATCGCAAACAATTATATGGGTCAAATCGTGTGAGATGTTCTTAGCATCCCACACAGTGAATCCCAGACAAACGTTTCTGTTCGTACGTACATCACACACAATTTTCAGCATCACGTCGTTGGTGATAGTGTTGCCATCAAAGACGGTATTTATAATTTTGTCATTTGCGTTATTGAATGCATCACGCACGGCGCCTAATTGTATGGCATAGGTTATCCATCACACACACTTTTTATGTGGAAATGTTTGTGCAAGGTGGCCTAATGCAAACAGTTGTCCGAAGAAAGTCATGTGTGATTCTCATTGATCCAACACGCCTACTTTCTAGAAACTGTGAGGGTTGTCTGAGGTCATCGCCCACGGGATTGTCTCAATAACCGCCTGCAATAGAAAAAAACCAATAAGTAGGCCTATTATGTTTAATCCATTTAGTAATAAAATTGACATTTCATATCAAACATACAATATATTTCATTTTCGTATTACGGCTACCAGGATTTCATAATTGAAATACATCAGAGTAAAACATCATATAGCTTCAGCACTCAGTTACATCATATAGGCAAATGCAACCCCATTACACAACACCACCAAGTTTCACATGTAACATCTAAAACCTTTGTAAATTAGCATCATAGACGGTAGATAGACAGACGAATCTCATCTGGAAAACTAATGAAGCGGAAGGCGAATACTGAGCCTTCAATGATTTTGAAGGTCCTTGCAACTCTTGGCCAATGCTTGTGGATGATTAACCGCCCATCCTTCGTCCTCTTGAGGAAGAATTCCATATTGTGCCATGGGTGTTATATGAATATCTTCCCTGCCTCTTGACCATACATGTGGTTTGAGAGCTAATCATCGGTGAACTGCTTTGGAAAGGCCTGAAAACAAAGTTTTGCATAAATATCTTCTCTAAATTTTGAAATGACGCAAAGGAAGAAAAAGACAAGGTATAAGAGTTAGTACCATATTGTAGTTGACTGATGTCTTCTTCACTATGTAGACAATGATCTTGTTGTTTTTCGTTGTTAGTTTCTTTATCCTAAAAATCTTTCTGAGTTTTTTTATGGACAACTCATTTCCGCATATGCAAAATGAGTTGAACAATGGGTCTAAAGCTCTGACAGTAGGACCTACATGTGCGAGACCAAATTATTAAAAACCTAAATATTAGAATGGTTGATGTGCTATTAGCCAAAGGACCATGCATGTGCAAACCTCGATGGTAAACCTTAGTGCCTCCCATTATTTCCCGGCAAGACATATAAAGTAGTTATTTATCAGGTTAAGTGAGAGTTGGCATATGATAACCCACAAGTATAGGGGATCGCAACAGTTTTCGAGGGTAGAGTATTTAACCCAAATTTATTGTTTCGACACAAGGGGAGCCAAAGAATATTCTCAAGTATTAGCAGCTGAGTTGTCAATTCAACCACACCTAAAAGACTTAATATCTACAACAAAGTATTTAGTAGCAAAGTAATATGGAAGTAACAATAACGGTGGCAAAAGTAACAGTAGCAGTTTTGTAGCAATCGTAACAGTGGCAACGGAAAAGTAACTTAGCAAAGATCAATATGAAACGAGCTCGTAGGCAATGGATCAATGATGGATAATTGTTGGATGGCATCCATCATGCAACATTTATAACATAGGGTGACACAGAACTAGCTCCAATTAATCAATATAATGTAGGCATGTATTCCGAATATAGTCATACATGCTTATGGAAAAGAACTTGCATGACATCTTTTGTCCTACCCTCCCGTGGCAGCGGGGTCCTATTGGAAACTAAGGGATATTAAGGTCTCCTTTTAATAGAGTATCGAACCAAAGCATTAGCAATTAGTGAATACATGAACTCCTCAAACTACGATCATCACCGGGAAGTGTCCTGACTATTGTCACTCCGGGGTTGTCGGATCATAACACGTAGTAGGTGACTATAACTTGCAAGATAGGAATAAGAACACAAATATATTCATGAAAACATAATAGGTTGAGATCTGAAATCATGGCACTTGGGCCCTAGTGACAAGCATTAAGCATAGCAAAGTCATAGCAACATCAATCTCAGAACATAGTGGATACTAGGGATCAAACCCTAACAAAACTAACTCGATTACATGGTAATTATCATCCAAACCATCACCGTCCAGCAAGCCTACGATGGGATTACTCACGCACGACGGTGAGCATCATGAAATTGGTGATGGAGGATGGTTGATGATGACGATGGCGACGATTTCCCCTCTCCGGAGCCCAAAACGTACTCCAGATCTGCCCCCCGAGGAAGAACAGGAGGTGGCGGCGGCTCTGTATCGTAAAACGCGATGAATCATTCTCTCTGATTTTTTTCTCCCCGAATGTGAATATATGGAGTTGGAGTTGAGGTCGGTGGAGCTTCGTGGGACCCATAAGACAGGAGGGCGCGCCCTCCACCCTTCTAGACAGGTGGTGGGTCCCCTCTGGTTGATTCTTTCGCCAATATTTTTTATATGTTCCAAAAATATTCTCTGTGAAGTTTCAGGTCATTCCGAGAACTTTTATTTCTGCACAAAAATAACACCATGGGAATTCTGCTAAAAACAACATCAGTCCGGGTTAGTTCCATTGAAATCATGCAAATTAGAGTCCAAAACAAGGGGAAAATAGTTTGGAAAAGTATATACGATGGAGACGTATCAGCATACTACAAGTAAAATATGTTGATGCGAAAATAAACACATTGCAGATCCAGCAGATTAATTCTAACCATATGGAAAAGCCAGTTATGCAAACCAAGCATGCTTAAGAACTAGGAAATGTAGCAATTATAATGTTCCTCATGTATTTAGTACATCCAAATTTGATTTACTTCTCACATGCATAACAATACAAAGTTGTACCCACAACAATTGAACATCGCACTACGGAATTGAACCAAACAGTTAACTGAACACCGCAACAAATGAACCAAACAGTTAACTAAGCACCACATTGCACAAAAGAACAACTTGGAAATATAGCAATTGTATATGCTTCTCATGTATTTAGTACATCCAAATTCGATTTATTTATCTTATGCATAACAATACAGAATTGTATCCACAAGAATTGAACATCACATCGCAGAATTGAACCAAATAGTTAACTGAACATCACAACAAACGAATCAAACAGTTAACTCAGCACCACATTGCACAATATATAGAACATATATACTAGAATAGCAGATTGCATAGTAACATTACATATGACAATTTACTAGAATTTCTAAAGGAAAGGAAGGAGCAGCGCATGCAACAGGCAAACTGAACATGCTTAGCTGGCATAGCTAGCCTAACATAGGCCCTTATAGTAAGCTAAAAAAACAAGATACTCCTCATCATCGGAGATATCGATGATGATGGGCTCCTTAAACTTGGAAGAGGGCAAGGCCTCCACATCATGGATGCCCTCCTCATAGTGGTGAGTTGCCTGAGCTGATCTGGCCACCAACCTGCTGGCTTTGGAGTTGAGATAAGCAAGGGCACACTGAGAAAACACCTCGTATACGTATTTGTCGAAGGCACTGGCCGTGGCCTTGAGAAAACACCATGAACTGGTGTTTAAAGCAGCCAACTGTGTGGCGGCGTCCGTGCGCGAGGCATTGACGGTGGCCTCGACGGCCAGGTGCTCCTCCAAGATCTGGGGGTCGGCATGCAAGGCAGCCATCGTGACCTCATCCGCGTGTGGAGCCATGATTTTCTTCTCCGCTGCCAAATGCTCCTTGAGCTCATCGCTATACTGTGTGCATCGTGGCTTTGGGCGGCGCTTATTTGCAGGATGGGGCGGTGATTTGGGCGGAAGTCGTCGCACAGGTGGTCGGGGCATGTGGTATGGAGAAGGAGGAGGATGGGGGTGGGGTGTGGATTACCTGACTAGATCAACAAGGCTGAGCAGCAGGAAGGAGCGTCGTCGGCGAGGAGGCAGCGCTGCAAGCAAGCAGTGAAGGTTTGAACTTGGAAAGGAAGAAGGAAACACGGGAAATGATTTTTTTGGTCAAGAGGAGCGGTGGTGATAGATATTTCCACGGTTGCCAACAATTTTTGGTCGTTGCAGCGAAAAACTGGCAGCAAAGTGTCATCAGACATGGTCCCTTATTCAGCACTGTGTGCAATATCTGAACATCACAAATGATTCCTATAGCTTACCCCGTGTGTGATGAGTTTGGACGTGCAAATTTTGGTCTGAATATCCCTAGTTACAGTGGTCATCCATGTTATTGCATAATTTAACATCACTTGCTAATTTGGGTTCACAAAAGAGCCTACAACACCGAGCATGCACTTACGTAATTGAGCAATTTCAGCAATTAAACAAAGCTGGTTGACCTAAACATTACTCCAACAAAAGACCAGTGCTCTGAACAAATACTAATATGGCCGGCCTCCTTCAGGTCTACGGCAGCCGCCGAGGAAAAGACTGCTGTTGTGCTTTTCTCACCATTTGCTTTCCCCGTTGCAGATGTTTTTACCGCTGTCTCTGCTTTAGCAACTGCCCTTTCAGCTGCCGCGGCCGTCCTGTCAGAGATTGCGGTCGCGCTCATGGAGGTTGTGAGCGTGCTCATGGTGGATGCAGTCGTGCCGGGCCGGAGTGCGTCGCCGAAGTTGCCCTCATGACACGGATCCATGTCCCCATCTTTCACCGGCGACGACTGAACAGTAAAATGGGATTGGGGAGCAAGTGTGTGGTTGACGCACCGACGGTGGACTATAGCCCATGAAGCTTCCGGCGTAATCCATATATGAGGGTGCCATAAGATAATTTATACTGCATCGCACACGAGTCTGGCTAAGAAACTGTTTGTGGTGCACTTGATTTTCATTTTGATTTGAAAGAAAAAATGGGGTTACATCAGCAAAGGATGGTGTTTGAATTGCTAGAACATTTATCTACAGTGAACAAGCAGCTATAGGAGTGGCGTATTAAAATGCGAAATTATTCAGGGTTCATTGGGCCTTTTTATACATTAATTGAGTATTCTAGGCATTTAATGTGCATAATTAAAATTTGAACTACAGGCAAATGATGCAATGCACCAAACTGGGTAAAAAAAATCAAATATGTGTCCTGCGGTGCATGTTTTGGTCCCATCCAATGAGAATGAATCTCAAACATCTCCATGTTATGGCCCGACCGCAAACATTGAGAATCTTGTTTTTAAAATTCCCGTAAATCCAAAACTCGCCTGAAATTCATGAAACTTGGCATGGTGTCATGACATGGCACATATATGTCGTGGTAAAAAAATTGTCCAATTTGGGACAATTTTTGGTACAAGCTTCTTACAACCGGAGCTTCTCACAAGAAGTCTTATGGTTCCAATAGGGAACATGTCACCTTTGTGGGCAAAATGACATTCGATGCCTCTTCTCGCCTTGATTTTTTCCTAGAGGCAACATAGACCAATAGGAGTGTTGTGATAAAATATGGAATTACTCAGGGCTCGTTTGGCCTTTTTGTACATTAATTAAGTTTTCTAAGCATTTAATGTGCATAATTCAAATTTGAACTACACGCACATGATCCAGTGCACCAAAATGGGTTATGTGTCCTTGGGTGCATGTTTTGGTCCCATGCAACAAATGGGAATGAATTTTAAACATCTCGGCGTCGTGGCTCTTCATATTTTTCCTGCGTGTTCATAGGGCGATTTTTTTTGTTTTCTACTACGTTTCCCAACAGTGGCGTCATGAGCAGTTCTATGAGTAGATGCAGGTTTCGATCTAAATCACATGTGATTGTGAGGGTGGTGGTCTTGCTATGCTTCCCTCGGGTGTTGCTTCGGTTCAGTTCATTGATGGCATGGTGTTGCTTTTCACAAGGTTCTGACAATCGCTCGGCTCTTGCTATCAACGATTTGTTAACAGTTCCTTAGGCTTCACCATATTCAAGAATAGTGAACCGTCGTGTATGCAAGAGGGTGGTGAACATGGATGATCTTCCAGGGGGTCAAGCGTATTAGACAAAGTTTAGTGTGGGGGAATGAGATATTTAATTAAGTCTCTTCTTTCACACACCCTGAAAGTTAATCTAGCAACAAGGATTATCACTTTATGGTGTGCATGTAGGTAGCTAGGTCTATCCGGAAACCCTAGAAACCACGTAATTAAAATTTGCCAAACCGATTAGAGGACATCTAACTTGGTTTTGCAGGGTTTTCATATGATGTGGTATAGCCTTTATCATGATAATGAGTTTATGCATGAGATGGTCATATGTGTAATGTTAAGTGTCTTGCGTGTCACGACACGATGGCTGGATCCATGAGATTGCCACCTTAATGTAGATATTGTAGAGATAGGCTACATGTGACGGTGGCAAGACGTGCACGGAGGACCCCAATGAGGAAAAAGGTGTACCAGGCGTGGGATGAGGAGCTATAATTTCGTGCCACGGCAGAATTTCAGATTTTGGTGCCATGGCCACATTTTCTAAAATGACCACCACATCAACGTTTTTTGAGATTTCCGCCACGGCAACATTTTTGAAATGGTTGCCATGGCAATGAAATATTGGCCGTCACGTCGTTTCGGCTGGAGATTGAAGACGATCATGGAGAACTCCCAGCGCACAGGGGCTATACCATATCATGCTATTATGAATTGCCTGAGATGTTTATCCCTTTGTTGTTTGCACCCTTTGATTGCACAGTCAATTATTAGGGTGATCTCTCACAGTAAATATCAAGTTAAAAGGTGCTCTACCTAGTGTTGCAACCGTCTATAGCATGTAGCATTCCGTAGTGTGTCATGTCCACATGAGTACAAACGGGGCGTGAGGTGTAAGATGGGGATGGTCAGACCATGTATGCAGATAGCACTCGGTTGTCTTGAAGTTCTAGGAGAATCGTTCTGAGCTCGGAGCACGAAGCATCGAAATATGAACAAGAGTCATATGGAGACATGATCGGCAAAAGTTTGCCCACCAGTCAAAATTCTCGTCATTAGTGATGTCCACATCAATGGCTAAGAACTAGACTTGGATCTTGAATCACTCACAATTAATTATGAGAGATATTAATTTGTGAGGGAGCTGTCGGGTACACAAACAGGGGTGTATGTTTTCCCCTGACTTGTGCACGGACAGCAAACCACCAATCCGGCAACCCTCAGCATCCAAGACCAAGACAAGCTAAAGGAGCAAGACACCACCAAGGAAAAACCTCCCTTGCCGGGCAAGCGAGCCTGGCGAGGTCGAGGTTGCCCAGAAGACAAGTCTCAAGACTGCCCCGACAAGCTTGCCGGGGATGCCAAGGGTGGACTTGCCGGGGATGCCAAGGGTGGACTACCCCGCCAAGGCTCCACCTCACAGCGACGCAAGTCATCAATCGGTCCATTGTCAAGTCCACAAGTGACTAAGTGGTCGTTATTCGACACATGGCAGCCACTTCCAGAGGAAATCACTTCCAAATGACACCCGTCCAGAGATGTGTCAAGCAGATAGTGAAAAGGTGGCCGAACGGCCCGACAAGGCTTGCCGGGCATGCCATGATGTGACACTAGGCGGTGCATTTAATGCGCTCTACCCTGTCTATAGGGTTAGGTACGATAGCACTGTTTGCTACGTAATCAGTACACAATGACTGATTTGCCATTGTGGTCACCCCTTGATCTATAAAAGGAGGGCCATGGCAACCATAGAAAGGATTCAGACCCCTGCACACTCATACGCGCGTAGCTGCTCTCGCCCCGAGGCAACCCTGTCGGGCTAGAGCGTTGTGTCTCTACCATAGTCCCACATCAATCCACGAAAGGAGGAGTAGGGTTTACGCCTCGCGGCGGCCTGAACCTGGGTAAAAACTACCCGTGTGATCTTTGCGGTGTTGTGCGACGTTCTTCATTCTTTGTGCAATGCGCTCATCCCCCTGCTGAACCACTAGGGGCTGATGGCCCCATAGGTGGCCGTGGTTTCCCATGACATCTTTGGTGCACCAGGTAGGGGGGAGCGCTTGCGCAAACCCGAGAAGCATACATAGTGCATCATCTTCATCATCGTTTTCTCCATCAGCGGCTCCATCGTCCATGGCACCCAAGAAAAGGCGAGGGGTTGTGGGAACGGAGAGGGGGAGCGATACCTCTTCCCCTGCACCCTGTTCAATCTCCATCGCCTTCCTCCACCACGGCCGCTACAGCGGCAAGAATCAGTAATGACGGCGATGAGCCAACCCCAACGGTTCTGGCAGCATGATCGACATGCATGAAGGAAATATGCCCTAGAGGCAATAATAAAGTTATTATTTATTTCCTTATATCATGATAAATGTTTATTATTCATGCTAGAATTGTATTAACCGGAAACTTGATACATGTGTGAATACATAGACAAACAGAGTGTCACTAGTATGCCTCTACTTGACTAGCTCGTTGATCAAAGATGGTTATGTTTCCTAGCCATTGACATGAGTTGTCATTTGATTAATGGGATCACATCATTAGGAGAATGATGTGATTGACTTGACCCATTCCGTTAGCTTAGCACTCGATCGTTTTAGTATGTTGCTATTGCTTTCTTCATGACTTATACATGTTCCTATGACTATGAGATTATGCAACTACCGTTTACCGGAGGAACACTTTGTGTGCTACCAAACGTCACAACGTAAATGGGTGATTATAAAGGTGCTCTACAGGTGTCTCCAAAGGTACTTGTTGGGTTGGTGTATTTCGAGATTAGGATTTGTCACTCCAATTGTCGGAGAAGTATCTCTAGGCCCACTCGGTAATGCACATCACTATAAGCCTTGCAAGCATTGTGACTAATGAGTTAGTTGCGGGATGATGTGTTACGGAACGAGTAAAGAGACTTGCCGGTAACGAGATTGAACTAGGTATCGAGATACCGACGATCAAATCTCGGGCAAGTAACATACCGGTGACAAAGGGAACAACGTATGTTGTTATGCGGTCTGACCGATAAAGATCTTCGTAGAATATGTGGGAGCCAATATGGGCATCTAGGTCCCGCTATTGGTTATTGACCGGAGAAGTGTCTCGGTCATGTCTATATAGTTCTCGAACCCGTAGGGTCCGCACGCTTAAAGTTACGATGACAGTTTTATTATGAGTTTATGTATGTTGATGTACCGAAGGAGTTCGGAGTCCCAGATGAGATCGGGGACATGACGAGGAGTCTCGAAATAATCGAGACGTAAAGATCGATATATTGGACGACTATATTCGGACTTCGGAAAGGTTCCGAATGATTCGGGTATTTTTCGGAGTACCGGAGAGTTACGGGAATACGTATTGGGCCTTATTGGGCCATACGGGAAAGAAGGAAAAGGGCCTCAAGGGTGGCCGCACCCCTCCCCTTGGTCTGGTCCGAATTGGACTAGGGAAGGGGGGCGCCTCCTTCCTTCCTTCTCTTTTTCCCTTCCTCTTTTCCTATTCCATATGGGAGGTGGAATCCTACTAGGACTAGGGAGTCCTAGTAGGACTCCACACTTGGTGCGCCCCCTCCTAGGGCCGGCCTCCTCCTCCCTTGCTCCTTTATATACGGGGGCAGGGGGCACCCCAGAGACACAACAATTGATCCTTGAGATCTCTTAGCCGTGTGCGGTGCCCCCCTCCACCATATTACACCTCGATAATATCGTTGCGGAGCTTAGGCGAAGCCCTGCGTCGGTGGAACATCATCATCGTCACCACGGCGTCGTGCTGACGAAACTCTCCCTCAACACTCGGCTGGATCGGAGTTCGAGGGACGTCATCGAGCTGAACGTGTGTAGAACTCGGAGGTGCCGTGCGTTCGGTACTTGATCGGTCGGATCGTGAAGACGTACGACTACATCAACCGCGTTGTGATAACGCTTCCGCTGTCGGTCTACGAGGGTACGTGGACAACACTCTCCCCTCTCGTTGCTATGCATCACCATGATCTTGCGTGTGCGTAGGAAATTTTGTGAAATTACTACGTTCCCCAACAGTGGCATCCGAGCCTGGTTTTATGCGTTGATACTATGCACGAGTAGAACACAAGTGAGTTGTGGGCGATATAAGTCATACTGCTTACCAGCATGTCATACTTTGGTTCGGCGGTATTGTGAGATGAAGCGGCCCGGACCGACATTACGCGTATGCTTACGCGAGACTGGTTTCACCGTTCGGAGCACTCGTTGCTTAAAGGTGACTGGCGGGTGTCTGTCTCTCTCACTTTAGTTGAACCGAGTGTGGCTACGCCCGGTCCTTGCGAAGGTTAAAACAGCACCAACTTGACAAACTATCGTTGTGGTTTTTGATGCGTAGGTAAGAACGGTTCTTGCTAAGCCCGTAGCAGCCACGTAAAATATGCAACAACAAAGTAGAGGACGTCTAACTTGTTTTTGCAGGGCATATTGTGATGTGATATGGTCAAGACATGATGTGATATAATGTGTTGTATGAGATGATCATGTTTTGTAAACGAGTTATCGGCAACTGGCAGGAGCCATATGGTTGTCACTTTATTGTATGAGATGCAATCGCCATGTAATAGTTTTACTTTATCACTAAGCGATAGCGATAGTCGTAAAAGCAATAAGTTGGCGAGACGACAACGATGCTACGATGGAGATCAAGGTGTCGCGCCGGTGACGATGGTGATCATGATGGTGCTTCGGAGATGGAGATCACAAGCACGGTGCTTCGGAGATGGAGATCACAAGCACAAGATGATGATGGCCAAATCATATCACTTATATTGATTGCATGTGATGTTAATTCTTTATGCATCTTATCTTGCTTTGTTTGACGGTAGCATTATAAGATGATCCTTCACTAAAATCAAAGTATAAGTGTTCTCCCTGAGTATGCACCGTTGCAAAAGTTCTTCGTGCTGAGACACCACGTGATGATCGGGTGTGATAGGCTCTACATTCAAATACAACGGGTGCAAAACAGTTGCACACGCGGAATACTCAGGTTAAACTTGACGAGCCTAGCATATAACAGATATGGCCTCGGAACACGGAGACCGAAAGGTCGAGCGTGAATCATATAGTAGATATGATCAACATAGTGATGTTCACCATTGAAACAACTCCATCTCACGTGATGATCAGACATGGTTTAGTTGATATGGATCATGTGATCACTTAGAGGATTAGAGGGATGTCTATCTAAGTGGGAGTTCTTAAGTAATATGATTAATTGAACTTAAATTTATCATGAACTTAGTCCTGATAGTATTTTGCAAATTATGTTATAGATCAATAGCTCGCGTTGTTGCTTCCCTGTGTTTATTTTTGATATGTTCCTAGAGAAAAAATTATGTTGAAAGATGTTAGTAGCAAAGATGCGGATTGGATCCGTGATCTGAGGATTATCCTCATTGCTGCATAGAAAAATTATGTCCTTGATGCACCGCTAGGTGACAGACCTATTGCAGGAGCAGATGCAGACGTTATGAACGTTTGGCTAGCTCAATATGATGACCACTTGATAGTTTGGTGCACCATGCTTGACGGCTTAGAATCGGGACTTCAAAGACGTTTTGAACGTCATGGACCATATAAGATGTTCCAGGAGTTGAAGTTAATATTTCAAGCAAATACCCGAGTTGAGAGATATGAAGTCTCCAACAAGTTCTATAGCTAAAAAATGGAGGAGAATCGCTCAACTAGTGAGCATGTGCTCAGATTGTCTGGGTACTACAATCGCTTGAATCAAGTGGGAGTTAATCTTCCAGATAAAATAGTGATTGACAGAATTCTCTAGTCACCATCACCAAGTTAGTAAAACTTCGTGATGAACTACAGTATGCAAGGGATGACGAAAGTAATTCCCGAGCTCTTCGTGATGCTGAAATCGACGAAGGTAGAAATCAAGTGTTGATGGTTGACGAGACCACTAGTCTCAAGAAAAGGGCAAAGGGAAGAAGGGGAACTTCAAGAAGAACGGCAAGCAAGTTGCTGCTCAAGTGAAGAAGCCCAAGTCTGTACCTAAGCCTGAGACTAAGTGCTTCTACTGCAAAGGGACTGGTCACTGGAAGCGGAACTGCCCCAAGTATTTGGTGGATAAGAAGGATGGCAAAGTGAACAAAGGTATATTGGATATACATGTTATTGATGTGTACTTACTAGTGTTTATAGCAACCCCGCGGTATTTGATACTGGTTCAGTTGCTAAGAGTAGTAACTCGAAACGGGAGTTGCAGAATAAACAGAGACTAGTAAAAGGCGAGGTGACGATGTGTGTTGGAAGTAGTTCCAAGATTGATCATCATCGCACACTCCCTATACTTTCGGGATTAGTGTTGAAACTAAATAAGTGTTATTTGGTGTTTGCATTGAGCATGAATATGATTTGATCATGTTTATTGCAATACGGTCATTCATTTAAGTTAGAGAACAATTGTTGTTCTGTTTACATGAATAAAAACCTTGTATGGTCATACACACCAACGAAAATGGTTTGTTGGATCTCGATCGTAGTGATACACATATTCATAATTTTGAAGCCAAAAGATGCAAAGTTAATAATGATAGTGCAACTTATTTGTGGCACTGCCGTTTAGGTCATATTGGTGTAAAGTGCATAAAGAAACTCCATACTGATGGGATTTTGGAATCACTTGATTATGAATCACTTGATGCTTGCGAACCGTGCCTCATGGGCAAGATGACTAAAACGCCGTTCTCCGGAACTATGGAGAGAGCAACAGATTTTTTGGAAATCATACATACAGATGTATGTGGTCCGATGAATATTGAGGCTCGTAGCAGGTATCATTATTTTTTGACCTTCACAGATGATTTGAGCAGATATGGGTATATCTACTTAATGAAACAGAAGTCTGAAACATTTGAAAAGTTCATATAATTTCAGAGTGAAGCGAAAATCATCGTAACAAGAAAGTAAAGTTTCTACGATTTGATCGTGGAGAAGAGTATTTTACTTACGAGTTTGGCCTTCAGTTAAAACAATGTGAAATAGTTTCACTACTCACGCCACCTAGAACACCACAGCATAATGGTGTGTCCGAACGTCATAAACGTACTTTATTGGATATAGTGCAATCTATGATGTCTCTTACCAATTTACCACTATCATTTTGGGGTTATGCATTAGAGACAGCTACATTCACGTTAAATAGGGCACCATCAAAATCCGATGAGACGACGCCTTATGAACTGTGGTTTGGCAAGAAACCAAAGTTGTCGTTTCTTA
Source organism: Triticum aestivum (assembly GCF_018294505.1). Taxonomy (NCBI): domain Eukaryota; kingdom Viridiplantae; phylum Streptophyta; class Magnoliopsida; order Poales; family Poaceae; genus Triticum; species Triticum aestivum. The sequence continues at coordinate 56,537,312 of NC_057805.1, forward strand.
AAGTTTGGGGTTGCGATGCTTATGTGAAAAAGTTTCATCCTGATAAGTTCAAACCCAAATCAGAGAAATGTGTCTTCATAGGATACCCAAAGGAGACAGTTGGGTACACCTTCTATCACAGATCCGAAGGCAAGCCATTCGTTGCTTAGTATGGATCCTTTCTAGACAAGGAGTTTCTCTCGAAAGAAGTGAGTGGGAGGAAAGTAGAACTTGATGAGGTAACTGTACCTGCTCCCTTATTGGAAAGTAGTTCATCACAAGAAACGGTTCCTGTGACGTCTATACCAATGAGTGAGGAAGTTAATGATGATGATCATGAAACTTCAGATCAAGTTGTTACTAAACCTTGTAGGTCAATCAGAGTAAGATCCGCACCAGAGTGGTACGGTAATCCTGTTCTGGAGGTTATGTTACTAGACCATGACAAACCTACAAACTATGAAGAAGCGATGGTGAGCCCAGATTCCGCAAAATGGCTTGAGGCCATGAAATCTGAGATGAGATCCATGTATGAGAACAAAGTGTGGACTTTGGTTGACTTGCCCGATGATCGGCAAGCAATTGAGAATAAATGGATCTTCAAGAGGAAGACGGACGCTGATAGTAGTGTCACTATCTACAAAGCTAGAATTGTCGCAAAAAGGTTTTCGACAAGTTCAAGATGTTGACTACGATGAGAGTTTCTCACTCGTATCTATGCTTAAGTCTGTCCGAATCATGTTAGCAATTGCCGCATTTTATGAAATCTGGCAAAGGGATAAACAAAACTGCATTCCTTAATTGATTTATTAAAGAAGAGTTGTATATGATGCAACCAGAAGGTTTTGTCAATCCTAAAGGTGCTAACAAAATATGCAAGCTCCAGCGATCCATCTATGGACTGGTGCAGGCATCTCGGAGTTGGAATATACGCTTTGATAAGTTGATCAAAGCATATAGTTTTATACAGACTTGCGGTGAAGCCTGTATTTACAAGAAAGTGAGTGGGAGCACTATAGCATTTCTGATAAGTATATGTGAATGACATATTGTTGATCGGAAATAATGTAGAATTATTCTGCAAAGCATAAAGGAGTGTTTGAAAGGAGTTTTTCAAAGAAAGACCTCGGTGAAGCTGCTTACATATTCAGCATCAAGATCTATAGAGATAGATCAACACGCTTGATAAGTTTTTTCAATGGGTACAAACCTTGACAAGATTTTGAAGTAGTTCAAAATGGAACAGTAAAAGAAAGAGTTCTTGCCTATGTTACAAGGTGTGAAATTGAGTAAGACTCAAAACCCGACCACGGCAGAAGATAGAAAGAGAATGAAAGTCATTCCCTATGACTCAGCCATAGGTTCTATAAAGTATGCCATGCTGTGTACCAGATCTATTATATACCCTACACTGATTTTGGCAAGGGAGTATAATAGTGATCTAGGACTAGATCACTGGACAGCGGTCAAAATTATCCTTAGTGGAATAAGAATATGTTTCTCGATTATGGAGGTGACAAAAAGGTTCGTCGTAAAGGGTTACGTCGATGCAAGTTTTGACACTGATCCAGATGACTCTAAGTCTCAATCTGGATACATATTGAAAATGGGAGCAATTAGCTAGAGTAGCTCCTTGCAGAGCACTGTTGACACAGAAATTTGCAAAATACATACGGATCTGAATGTGGCAGACCCGTTGAGTAAACTTCTCTCACAAGCAAAACATGATCACACCTTTGTACTCTTTGGGTGTTAATCACATAGCGATGTGAACTAGATTACTGACTCTAGTAAACCCTTTGGGTGTTGGTCACATGACGATGTGAACTATGGGTGTTAATCACATGGTGATGTGAACTATTGATGTTAAATCACATGGCGATGTGAACTAGATTATTGACTCTAGTGCAAGTGGGAGACTGAAGGAAATATGCCCTAGAGGCAATAATAAAGTTATTATTTATTTCCTTATATCATGATAAACGTTTATTATTCATGCTAGAATTGTATTAACCGGAAACTTGATACATGTGTGAATACATAGACAAATAGAGTGTCACTAGTATGCCTCTACTTGACTAGCTCGTTGATCAAAGATGGTTATGTTACCTAGCCATTGACATGAGTTGTCATTTGATTAATGGGATCACGTCATTAGGAGAATGATGTGATTGACTTGACCCATTCCGTTAGCTTAGCACTCGATCGTTTTAGTATGTTGCTATTGCTTTCTTCATGACTTATACATGTTCCTATGACTATGAGATTATGCAACTCCCTTTTACCGGAGGAACACTTTGTGTGCTACCAAACGTCACAATGTAAATGGGTGATTATAAAGGTGCTCTACAGGTGTCTCCAAAGGTACTTGTTGGGTTGGCGTATTTCGAGATTAGGATTTGTCACTCCAATTGTCGGAGAGGTATCTCTGGGCCCACTCGGTAATGCACATCACTATAAGCCTTGCAAGCATTGTGACTAATGAGTTAGTTGCGGGATGATGTGTTACGGAACGAGTAAAGAGACTTGCCGGTAACGAGATTGAACTAGGTATCGAGATACCGACGATCAAATCTCGGGCAAGTAACATACCGGTGACAAAGGGAACAACGTATGTTGTTATGCGGTCTGACCGATAAAGATCTTCGTAGAATATGTGGGAGCCAACATGGGCATCCAGGTCCCGCTATTGGTTATTGACCGGAGACGTGTCTCGGTCATGTCTACATAGTTCTCGAACCCGTAGGGTCCGCACGCTTAAAGTTACGATGACAGTTTTATTATGAGTTTATGTATGTTGATGTACCGAAGGAGTTCGGAGTCCCAGATGAGATCGGGGACATGACGAGGAGTCTCGAAATGGTCGAGACGTAAAGATTGATATATTGGACGACTATATTCGGACTTCGGAAAGGTTCCAAATGATTCGGATATTTTTCGGAGTACCGGAGAGTTACGGGAATACGTATTGGGCCTTATTGGGCCATACGGGAAAGAAGGAAAAGGGCCTCAAGGGTGGCCGCACCCCTCCCCTTGGTCTGGTCCGAATTGGACTAGGGAAGGGGGGCGCCTCCTTCCTTCCTTCTCTTTTTCCGTTCCTCTTTTCCTATTCCATATGGGAGGTGGAATCCTACTAGGACTAGGGAGTCCCAGTAGGACTCCACATTTGGTGCGCCCCTCCTAGGGCTGGCCTCCTCCTCCCTTGCTCCTTTATATACGGGGGCAGGGGGCACCCCAGAGACACAACAATTGATCCTTGAGATCTCTTAGCCGTGTGCGGTGCCCCCCTCCACCATATTATACCTCGATAATACCGTTGCGGAGCTTAGGCGAAGCCCTGCGTCGGTGGAACATCATCATCGTCACCACGCCGTCGTGCTGACGAAACTCTCCCTCAACACTCGGCTGGATCGGAGTTCGAGGGACGTCATCGAGCTGAACGTGTGTAGAACTCGGAGGTGCCGTGCGTTCGGTACTTGATCGGTCGGATCGTGAAGACGTACGACTACATCAACCGCGTTGTGATAACGCTTCCGCTGTCGGTCTACGAGGGTACGTGGACAACACTCTCCCCTCTCGTTGCTATGCATCACCATGATCTTGCGTGTGCGTAGGAATTTTTTTGAAATTACTACGTTCCCCAACAATGCAAGCCCCGTCCAGGGGAAAGGAACAAAGTGTATGGGTACAAGGTTTCTCTCTCTGCCACTCTCACTTATCGACAATCGAGCCACTCCGGGTTTTAGCATCGTCAATGTCGATGAGCACCATGCGAAACTCGGTTCAGCATTTACCCTGCTTAGGGAAATCCTGAGTGGAGCACTGGTGCGAATCCATTGACCGACGCCCCGGCAAGTGCGCTCCTGCAAGGCCGTCCGCATTTGCATGACTTCTGTGCCAGCTGCCTCCAGATTATTTAAAGAGTATGGAGAGGAGGAGAGAGAAGCCGATCGTGCCTTGCACCGCGTCCTGCCGCCCGGAAGATACATATGATTTTTACCGGCCCCTTCTGGGAGCTGGAAAACAACACCATTACCCCATCCTCCTGAGGACGTGCGAACGCGACAAGCGGCTGCGGCCGGAGGGAGTGGAAGGAAGCGAGGACAAAAGCTAAGTCCATGCAATAATTGCTCCCTTACATATTTAAGAATTTGCATTTGTTTATACCTTGGGTACCGAAGTGTTCGTGTGAAGAAATCCTTCACGTGATGGCACCTTTGCTAGTTCTCTGTCTGCACCCTCGTTCCATTCCGAGCCTGCTCGCGGAATGGGCGGCTGCGTCAGGAACTACCAAGGAAAAACCAGCCGGGACGTATCCCCACCAAGATGAATGTTAAGGGCCTGACCCTTACCACAATTGCGACAATATGATACCGGCAGGCAACCAGAACATGCACAGAGATTAATCATATGAACACCGATGGGTAAAACTCAAAAGGGATAAACACACAATTAAGATTAAGCAAAAGCACTAGTTCCACACAAGCATACGCAATACAATGTCTAAACACAGGACATGCATCATATTTTGTGTCACATCCCTAGCCTTACCTTGCACTAGGCTAGCACATGTCTGTTGCAGCATGTTTAAATTTTATTTAAAACTGAAATGGGGATTGATCAAACCCTAGCACCAGAAAGAACTCAAATAGGTTCAAATAAAATCTTTTCCAAAGAACCCAAAATGCCTTTGAAAATGTTCATGATTTCTGATAAAGGTGAAAACCTGTGCCAAAATGATGAGCATATTTCTTGGCCATTTATGGATTTTTAGTTAAATCATATTGTATTTGAATTGAAGCATTTAATGCCTATAAATATTTTAAATGCTTCAAAACTTATGAAAGCAATTGGGGGTGGTTGGAAATAATTCTAATAGTACCCACAATTATTTTCAGGAGTTTCCAAAATGAGTTAGTATTTCTACTGATTCAAAACAGATCAAATAAATAGAAAACAGAAACAGAAAGCAGAGAGAGAGAGTTACCTTGGCCCATTACTGTAGCAGCCCAGCCCACTGGAGATGCCAGTCATCCCCTACCTCACGCCAGTAGGCAGGGGCGCGCGGCCTCCGCACACCAGCACGCGCGCGGCCACCTCCTGCTTGCCGCCGCTGCTGCTGGAGGGCGCCAAGAGCGCCTCGACACCCCCTGCATCTCCCCCCTCTCTGGTTCCTCCCTCTCCCCCAGCGCTCGCGCCGCAGCCACCCGAGCGAGCCCGTCGTCGCCGATCGCCACCACCGCGGCCACCGCCTTCCCTCGCCTCACCAACGCGCCCAGAAGCTCCACCGTGACGTCCCCGTCCTCTCCGCTGAGCCACGCATCGCCGACAGCCCTGCAACGGCCTCACCAACCTCGTCTTCAACCTCGGGCACCCGAGCTCTTCGTCGTTGATTCGCGCCGTCAAGGACGTCCCCGAGCCCACTGACCTACTGCGTCGCCTCCCTATGAGCTCCTGCTTCCGACCCCTCTCTCCCCGCCGTTGAATCCCTCCTCTAGCCCCCTGTCCACCGCGGCCGAAGCTCGCCACCGCCGCGTTTGTCGCCGTCATCATTACGGAGGGCCAACGACGCGTCCGAGCACCTGGTCGAGCTCCTAGGGCCCCGTAGCTTCTGCTTGTGCTCTCCGTTCGCTTGGAATCGAGCTGCAGCCCCGCGCCCACATCTAGCCGAGCTCCGGCCACCGCCATGGTTGCCGTGGCCATCATGTCCGGCCACCCCGCAGCCTCCCGCGTGATCCCCTGGATGCGCACGAGGATGAGCATCCCTCTGGTGCCTCCAGCGCGTCGAGCTGACCCCTGTAGCGCCGTCCCGAGCAACTCCGGCGATCCTCCGCCGTGGGGTTTGGTCGCCGGCGTCCAACTCCGGTGGTTGGTGACGTGGCACCGTCATTAGCGCTAACTAACCCCCCTAGAGTCACTGACAGCGGGCCCCGCAGCGGGTCAAAGCCGGAGTCAACGCGGGATTAGTGTCTGTCTCACTGACCAGTGGACCCCACTGGTCAGGTTTGACCTGGACCGGCCTGTTGACCCTGCTGACGTCACCCAGACGCAATGCTGATGCAATAATTGATTTTCTAGATTTAAAATAATCCAGGAAATTCCAGAAAATGCTATAAACTTCTAAAATTCGTAGTAATTCAACCATAACTCCAAATGAAGAGATTTATATATGGAAAATGATCAGAAAAATCCAATCTATCCATCTGTACCATTTCCATGCATGTTAGAACAGCTTATGACTACTGCTTAGGACAATTCAATTAAATGGCATTTAAGAAATCACATATGGAATTTGAATCTTTGATTCAAGCCAACTCCATTTAACTTGCTGCTAGTTGCATTAGCCCAAACCACAGCATATTGCCATGTCATGATCATGCATCATATTGTGCATTGCATTGATTGTGTTCTTTCTTGTTTGCCGGTGTTTGCCCCCTCTCGATAGATGTGGTTCCGACGATGAGTTCGATGACACCGATGAAGAACTATACTATCTTCAGAAGTGCCAGGCAAGCAAAACCCCCTTGTTCATTCCGATACAATCCCACTCTCTCGCTCCTGCTCTCTTTTACTGCATTAGGACAACAACGATTCATCTGTTACTTGCTGCGGTAGCTGAACCCCTTTATCCTCTGCATGACCTGTCATTGCCACAGTAAATAGATGAAACCCCCTAGCATGAGTAGGAGTTGTTTGAGCCCTGATGTGCCTACTCATTCATGCTTGTTTGTCATGCCTGCTATTGCTTAGAGTTGTGTCAGGTCTGATTCATCGGGAATGAATTGGAATGTGGGGAACATGTCCTACTGTTGAGAGCTAAGTGTGTGAACACGATTTGGTAAAGGTAGCGGTGAGAGGCCATGTAGGAGTACATGGTGGGTTGTCTCATTGAAACCGTCCTCAGGAACTGAGTTCTGTGTTTGTGATCCATGAACAGTTACTACCACACATTGGGTTCCGGTAACTCGACCCCTCTCGACTTATTAATCAACTTGATCTCTGTCCAGGAGTTGCAACTAGTTTCTGGTGTTTGTAGGTAGTGTTAGTAGTCTACCAAATGGCACCCGGTACAGGTGGGCTTGGGACAGACTAGGCACACGTGGCCTGGTGTACCGAGTGGCACCCGGATGGTGGGCTCGGGAACCCTGCACACATCGTTTGGGGCCGTGAGCGACACTCCGGCCGGATCTCCTTGCGGATGGAACCCGAATAGGCGATAAACCTGGACTAGAGACTTGTGTGGTTAGTCAGGTCATGGCCGACTCCCTCGCCAGGCTTCCGCTTGAAGGTTGCCGAGGTACACGACGTGTACATGGTGGTAAGTGGCGAGAGCGTGTATGACGAAGTACACCCCTGCAGGGTTAATATGATCTATTCGAATAGCCATGTCCGCGGTAAAGGACTTCTGGGTTGCCTATAACAATTCATAGACAAGTGAAAGTGGATACTCTAAAATGCGCAAGATAAGCGTGAGTGCTATGGATGGCGTTCTCGTAGGAAGACGGGAGCGGATCCATAGTGGTGTATTGATATGGTGAATATGTGGACTCGTGTGCGCCACCTCAAAAGAGTTACTTGCAGTCGTAGTTCAGGTTAGCCACTGAGTCAAAGCTGGCTTGCTGCAATTAAACTCCACCACCCCTTTTGTTGATACCGATGCATATGTAGATAGTTCTGATGTAAGTCTTGCTGGGTACATTTGTACTCACGTTTGCTTATTTTATGTTTTGCAGAGAGACGTCAGTCTCGCTAGTAGTCCCGTGTGGACTTCGACGTTTAGCTTGTTACCTCAGCTACGATCTTGTGCCCGCGGCAGGATCTAGTAGATAGTCAGGCTTCTCAGCCTTTTTCATTTATAGTTGTCTGTACTCAGACATGTTAAGCTTCCGCATGTGCTTTGAATTGTATGCTCTGAATGTTGGGTCATGAGACCCATGTTTGTAATATCTGGCTCTTCGGAGCCTAAGGAATAAATACTCTGAGTCGTAGAGTCTTGTTGTGATGCCATGTTGTATTTGCACATATCGGGCATATTGTGTGTATGATTGAAATGCTTGGTATGTGTGGGATCCGACAATCTAGTTGTCTATCCTTAGCAGCCTCTCTTATGGGGAAATGTAGTCTAGTGCCTCCTTGAGCCATAGTAGTCCGCTACAGCCCGGTTCACCGGAGTCCTGCTAGCCCAGCACTACTGCTCTGGACACTTGACTGGCCGGCATGTGTTTCGTTTCGTTCCTCTGTCTGTCCCGTCGGGGAAATGTCACGCGGTGACATCCGGAGTCCTGCCTAGCCTGCTACAGCCCGGGTTCCCGGAGTCCTGTTAGCCCAGTGCTACAGCCCGGATTCGCACGCTGCTGACCGACACGTTCGATGTTGATTCATGTATGCCTGTCCCCATACGTTAGTGCCGCTTTGGGTTCACGACTAACCATGTCGGCCCGGGTTCTCTGTCATATGGATGCTAGCGACATTGTCATATACGTGAGCCAAAAGGCGCAAACGGTCCCAGGCCATGGTAAGGCGACACCCGTGGGAGTACCGTGCGTGAGGCCGCAAAGTGATATGAGGTGTTACAGGCTAGATCGTTGTGACTTGGAATCGGGGTCCCGACATTTTGTTAAAGGACAACGCGATGGCATGGATAGTTCAGTGCCGGGCCTGGCGACCTCGGGAAGCCATTGGGACGGAAAGGACCTTGTCGGCGAAGGGGGCAGCTTTCTCCTCGGCAGCAGGAATGTCTGCACCCTCCGATGGCTTCCTGAAGCCATCGGCAAGGTCGAGGTCTGGATGGCGGCAGGCGATATTTCTCAGAACCATGAGGAGGGCATTGCGGGCTGATTGCAGCTAGAGCTACGCCAGTTTTTCCCCAAACAGGAAGGGACGATGCAGCATAGCTACGGTAGATATTTCTCTCAATGATGATACCAAGGTTATCAAACCAGTAGGAGAACCACGCAACACCACGTAAAAAGCTCCTGCACACAAAGAACAAATACTTGCAACCTGACGTAAGAGAGGGGTTGTCACTCTGTCGCGGGATATCCGCGGCCACCTATGGGACTGGGTGGCCCCTTGCTAGTTCGGCGGGGGGACGTCGCGTTGCACAAAGAGCAGATCAGTGCACGGTAGCGCGACAGAGAGCACACAAGCAATTTACCCAGGTTCGGGCCGCCACGAGGCGTAAGACCCTACTCCTCCTTTGGTGGATTGATGGTGGAATGAATGTGGTGGTGTGTAGTACACTTGCCCGGCAAGGTTGTCCTCGGGGCAGCAGCGACTACGCGTGTGGTGGCTTGGGCTTGTCAACTTTCCAACCCTCTAACCCCTTCTACGAGTGCCATGGGCCTCCTTTTATAGATTAAGGGGTCACCACCGTGGCAAAATGGTCATTATCCACTGATATGGTAGCAAACAGTGCTATCATACCTAACTCTATGAGCTGACAGGGTGCATTAAATGCACCTCTTAGTGTCACATCACTGGTTGCCCGGCAAGGCCTTCCAGGCTCTTTTGCCAGCTCTGCGCCTGTTCCCTTGACACGTGGCAGGACGGGTGTCATCTGTGGGTTTCTTCTGTAGGAAATTGTTGCCATGTGGGAATGGCTGCCACTTAATCATCTTGAGGCTTGACACCGCATTGATTGGCAACGTGGGTCGCGTTTGAGTGGTTTGCGGGGTGGTTCAGCCCCCGCGAGCCCCGGCAGGCTCTGCCTGGGAGTCTTGGTTGCTTGCTTCTGGTGGTGGCCTCGCCCCTTGCCGGGCTCGCCTGCCTGGCAAGGGAGGCCCTTCTTCTGCTGATATCTTGTTCTCTTGGTTAAATCTTGGCCTCTTAGGGCTGCATGTTGGTTCTTCAAGTCTCTTGGCTCTTCGACCTCTGACTTGAGCTGGTGCTTCAATCTTGATCTTGTGCCTATGCACAGTTGGGCAACATACCCAGGGTCTGTTGCACCGACAGAAGCCCCCGGGCCTGCCCCGAACGCGCTGCGGAGCGTCATCGGGGTAGGGCCTAATAAGTGCACAGGCAGAATTGCTGAAAGAGTAGGTTCCTTGAGGTTTTTCTTCGCTTCTTCATTAGTCTTGATCTTGGGGGCGGTTTCCGATTTTCCCGCGCGTGGTGTAAAGCCAATAGTGGTGGGGCTACGGTAGTGACGGCCCTTGAATGACTTTAGCGCACGGGGTAGAAACCGCCAAATTACTCTTCCCACAGCCCGCTCTTATCACTGGTGCGCGTCGGTGCTATACAAACGGTTTTTAACCCCTTTCCATGATGGCATTTGGAACCGTCGCCAAGTGAGTGTGGGCGATAGGGGGGTCCTTCCCACACGACCTAGAAATCATCGGCGATAGGCCCTCCTGGGACACAGGCTGGGGCCGTGTGCGATCGGGCGAGGCATTGAAACCCAATCATTTCCGTAGGTATGTACATCCCACACGGTAATCCAAGAAAAACATTTCCATAGGTATGTACAGCCCACACGGTGAATCCCATAAAACATTTCCGTTCTTATGTATATCACACAGAGTCAATCCAAGAAATACGTTTCCGTTCTTATGTACATCCCACACACTACTAGAAAAAGGGCTATAGATGGGATTGACACTAATGGCGCACCAGACAAGCGGTGCGCCATTAGTATATACTAATGGCGCACCACCTTCTGATACGCCATTAGAGTTGAAACTACTAATGGCGCACCTGGCCCAGGGTGCGCCATTAGTATCAAATTTTTTTTTAACTAGTGCGCCTGTCCAAACATACTAATGGCGCATCCAGACACAGTGCGCCATTACTAGTTGTAACTAGTAATGGCGCACCTGCCGGAAAGTGCGCCACTAATGTTGTTTTTTCTATTATATTTTTTATTCCCTTTTTTGCAAAACTACTAATGGCGCACTTTTCCACCGTGTGCCATTACTAGTTTAAACTAGTAATGGCGCACTGTGGAACAGTGCGCCATTAGTATGTTTTTTTTCAAAAATACTATTGGCGCACCACCAGAAGGTGCGCCATTAGTAACCTGGATTACTAATGGTGCATTTAGAGTTGGTGCGCCATTAGTAAGTGGGCAGCACCAAGATATTTTGGACAGCCTCTCCTACCCACACTCACTTTCTCCCCACTTCATTCTCTCCACCTCCTCCTTGTCTCGGGTGCCTCCTCTTTTTCACCTCATTTCCACCATAGATTCATTCCATTTAAGTGGTTAAATTACCTTGTTTTGATAGGTAAGTAAGGGGGGAAGCTATATTTATGTTGTTCTCCCGACAACAATGTGCACATGCACTTTTTATGGCCTAGCTAGATCTATGTATGTTCGTGGTGTTGCATATGTTTGTGGTGTTGCATATGTGTTTGTGTTTGGAGGTGTACCGGTATTTGAAATGCGATAGTTGCCAATATTTTGCCGGAATGTTGATTCATTTCCGTTTCGGCGAGAATTTTGGCATTAAGCATTCTTTTTGGTCCTATTTTTAGGGAAAGTCATGCCAAATTTTTTCTTGGTTCTAAAATATCGTTTTGCTCTACCCCGCAGGCGACCATGGTCCGCATGATGACCGAAGGCATCGTGAATAGGTTTTTGAGGTCCGCGAAGGCCGAGATGCTTCAAAAGAACGAGACGGAGATAAGATGTCCGTGTCGAAGATGCAAGCTGAAGAGCCTTATTGCGGACCCGGAATCCGGGCAGGTGCGGGACCACCTGCTCTTGCGTGGTTTCATGGATGGCTATCAGTGGCAAGGTGATGAAGATGACTACGAAGTCGTCCATGGGGGCCGGGCAAGAAATGAGGAAGGGCAGCAAGACAACCACCGCGGCTCGGGCGGGCGAGAAGACGAAGAATCCCCAGGAGATGATCACGACGGTGATGCTGTACACAGTCATCATGTAGAAGATGCAGGAGATGATGATGAGGAAGATGCCGGAGCAGACGACGGGCATGATCATGAAGATGATGATGCCGGCGGAGCAGACGACGCTGGACCATCGATGGGCTGGGTGCAGGACCCTCATATTCAAGAGCTGCTTCTCAAGCAGACGGATAACGCAAGAGCTGCCGCCCGAGAGAAAGTCAAGATGGATCAACTTGAGTTAGACGCGGTTACTCCATTGTATGAAGGATGCAGGCCCGAGGATACCCGCCTGAAAGTAACGCTCATGGCTCTGGAGATGAAGGTAAAACACAAAATGACCGACGCATGCTTCGACGAGAACATGTCATTCTGGCACGAACGTCTTCCCAAGGGGAACAAGTGCCCGACCAGTTTGGAGGAGGCGAAGAAAATCGTGTGTCCTCTGGATTTACCGCACGTGAAATACCATGTGTGCATGAACAATTGCATCATTTATCGGGACGAGCACGCGGAGTCTACCATATGTCCGGTGTGCGGCGTCACTCGATACAAGAAGAGGAAGAAAGCTCCTCGAAAAGTGGTGTGGTACTTTCCGATCACTCCTCGTCTGCAGCGGTATTTCGCGGACCCTAAGGTAGCAAAGCTCCTGCGTTGGCACGCGGATAGGGAGGAGAAGAAGCGAGAAGATGACGCAAATGATCCGGAGATAGATAAAAAAGACAAGATGCTGAGTCACCCTAAGGATGCGAGCCAGTGGCAAGCGTTGAACTTCGAAGACCTAGAATTTGGGAACGATCCAAGGAACATCATGCTGGGCGCGAGCACCGATGGAGTCAATCCGTTTGGCAGCCAGAGAAGCACACATAGCACCTGGCCTGTGTTTGTGTGGATGTACAACCTTCCCCCCTGGTTGTGCATGAAGAGGAAGTACATTCACATGACTATGCTAATTGAAGGACCGAAACAACCAGGGAACGACATCAATCTGTATCTGGGGCTGCTGAAAGAGGAGCTTGACACGCTGTGGAAAACGCCAGCCAATACGTGGGACGCCGCAGAAAGAATATTTCCCTATGAGAGCCGCGCTGCTCACGACGGTGCACGACTATCTCGGTTACGGATATGTCGCGGGGCAGGTGGTCCACGGATTTTCTAGATGCGTCAGGTGCATGGATGACACAACGTATCGCCAGCTAGATAGAGATCCCGGGTCTTCGAAAACCGTGTTCATGGGACATCGAAGGTGGCTTCGCAACGATGACCCGTGGAGAAAACGCAAGGATCTATTCGATGGTGATACCGAACCCCGAGGACGCCCGCGTACGAGGAGCGGCGAGGAAATAGACGAGCTGTTGAAAAATTGGAAAGACTGCCCACTGCCGGGAAAGAAGCAAAAGGCGCCAGAGCCGGGAAAGAAGCGAAAGGCGCCAGAGCCGCTGCTGAAGGTATGGAAAACGAGGTCTGTTTTCTGGGACTTGCCGTACTGGAAGATCCACTGTGTGCCTCACAGCCTTGATGTCATGCATATCACGAAGAACGTGTGCGAGAGTCTGCTTGGTACCCTGCTCAACATGCCAGAGAGGACCAAAGATGGGCCGAAAGCAAGGGCAGACTTGAAATCAATGGGCATCAGGCAGGAGCTTCATGCTATATATGATGATGATGATGATAATGATGATGATGATGAGGCGAAGCAGGACACGGAAAGTCGTCGCAAAGGCAAAAAGGCCAAGAAGACCGGAAATGACTACCCTCCCGCGTGCTTCACTCTAAGTCAGGAGGAGATCGAGCAGTTTTTCACCTGCCTCATAGGAGTAAAACTTCCTTACGGTTACGCGGGGAAGATAAGCAGATACCTAGACCTAGCGAAGCTGAAGTTCAGCGGGATGAAGTCTCACGACTGTCACGTGCTGATGACGCAGATACTTCCAGTTGCAATCCGTGGGATCATGGACGCGCACGTCCGTGAAATGCTATTTGGCCTATGCAACTTTTTCGACGTCATCTCTCGGAAGTCTGTTGGCGTGAGGCAACTCAGAAGGCTACATTAAGAGATCGTGGTGATACTATGCGAGCTTGAGATGTACTTCCCGCCCGCATTCTTCGACGTTATGGTGCATCTGCTGGTCCATATCGTGGACGATATCATCCAACTCGGGCCGACGTTCCTGCACAGCATGATGCCGTTCGAAAGGATGAATGGTGTCATCAAAGGATACGTTCGCAACATGTCACGTCCAGAGGGAAGCATAGCCAGGGGCTTTCTGACCGAAGAGTGCATCTCCTACTGCACGAATTATCTAGGCATCGAGAACCCCGTTGGTCTGCCCGTCAACAGGCACCTCGGCAGGCTCGCTGGATGGGGTCACCGTGAGGGTCGCCGCGAAATGCATGTCGACTTCGAGGATCAACTCGCCGACTTTGAAAGAGCAAACCTAGTCGCGCTACAACACATAGACGTGGTCGATCCTTGGGTGGTAGAGCACAAAATCTTTATTAAGAAGACGTACAATGACCGAGGCCAACAGAGGACGGACAGAGATATACTCAAAGAGCACAACTCATGTTTCACGCGTTGGTTCAAGCAGAAGCTTCTGTCGTACCCTTTACATGAGGATTCTTCCGCGGAAGAACAACTCATATTCGCCTTGTCACAGGGCACCGAGCACAACCTGATGACCTATGAGGCGTACGATATCAACGGCTACACATTCTACACCGAGGCCAAGGACATGAAGAGCGATGGTTATCAGAACTCCGGGGTAACGATGGAATCCTACACCGGTAACGACAAGGACAGATACTACGGAAGGATCGAGGAGATCTGGGAGCTGAGCTACGCTGGAGAGAAGGTCCCAATGTTCCGTGTCAGATGGGCCAAGAGCGTCCTAAAAGAAGACCGGTATTTCACCACCATGGTTATACCCAAAGCCAAATCCAAGACCGCAGGCGCAAACGTCACCGCGAAAAATGAGCCATGGGTACTGGCTTCCCAAGTGGACCAATGCTTCTTCATTACCGACCCGTCAAAGCCCAGTCGTGTTGTCGTGAGGAGAGGCAAAAGGAAGATCATCGGAATGGATGGAGTAGCCAATGAGCAAGACTTCGACAAGTACGGCGACCCGAGAATCGAACATGACGACGATGATGAAGTAGCAGCATACACCACAAGAAGAAGCAGGACCACCCTACCTAAAGGACGTCCGTTCCACAGAAGAAATCCATTTGAGAAAAAGAAGGGCAAGAAGATTGTGAACAGATAGCTAGCTAAGATCGATTGTATTTAAATCGTAGCCTTCATTTCTCGATTGTATTTCATGGGCACTTTTTGAACTATCATGAATATTTTTAAATTTCATGGACACTCGATCTCGACCCCCCTCCATCTCGATCGCTATCCCACCTCTCCAGATCCGGTCCCCCTCGCCGCCGAGCACCCCCCGGTCCACCGGCCCCCCGCACCCCGCGCACCCTCCCCCGCTCCACCGGCATTACTGTTTGATGATATTTTTTAAAAAATTATTACTATCTTATAAAAAAATATTACTGTTATGATTTAAACAAGTTTGAACATATTTAAACACAAATAAATATCAAACAGCATTTTAAATGCATAAAAAAATTGTGGAGCCTGGGAATCGAACCCAGGACCTCCTGGAGTGAGAACTGGCTGCTGACCAGTCGAGCTAGTAGAGGGAACTTGGTGTGGATCAGGTCAGGTGGAAGATAACCTATTGGCTCGAGCAGAAATAAAAAAAAAATACTAATGGCGCACCAGGGTGAGGTGCGCCATTAGTATGGATGTACTTATGGCGCACCGAGGGGTGGTGCGCCATTAGTATTGTGCCCTCGCCCTCGATCCCCTTCCCCTCTCCTATCCCCGGCCCAAACCTATCCCCTCTCTCTCCCTCGCCCTCGCCCTCGATCCCCTTCCCCTCTCCTCTCCCGACGCCGCTGCCCCGCCGCCTCGACGCCGCCCCGTCGTCCTCGTCTCCGCCCCGACGCCCCGACGCCGCGACGCCGCACTCTCCTCTCCCGACGCCGCCGCCCCGTCGTCCTCGTCTCCTCGGCGCCGCTCTCCTCGTCTCCTCCCCGCTGGCCGCGCCCGTGGCCAGCCCCGTCGACAAGTTCGCGCTCCTCCCCGCCTTCCTCGAGGTACCCCGCCACCCGCCCCGACGCTCGTGCCCGCGGCATACATTTAACGTTAACCCACTCCGTCCGTACACATGCAATTTAGGTTAAGCTGTTCCCCACCTCGCCAAAATTGGCAGCGCGCCCTATTATCAGTTCAGTGGAAACCCGTGTCGTGTACTACTACTATGATCCCCACTCGAACACGCCACATTTCTTCTTGATTTTGCATGTCCAGTAGCTGTTCAGCTGTGTCCACGGGAAGGGGATTTGTTAATCACCAGTCCAGTTTATGCCCGTGTTTCAGGTCAAATCATTTCCCTCTTGCTGAACCGACGGCAGTGCGCCCAGTTCTCGGTTTAGCGGGTGAGCTGTTTCGGATGCTATTGCTGTGATCCCCTTACAAGCGCGCCGCATTTGTTCTTGGTTGTTTTGATCAGGCAATGCATCTACTGTATCGATCATGGTACCATGTTTTTTTGGAATCTTCAGTTTAGTCCTTCCTGAATTGCGACTAAATAGATAGTCTCCGCACGCAGCCTGTCTTTCCGCTTTTCCCTGTTCTGAATTTGTATTGATCTGCATGTGGCGGGTGATCCAATTCATTCAACTGTGCAAAAGCTAAACATTGTTGGGTTTCTCTTCAGTCAAGTGCGCCACTCTTGTTCTCATTTCAGTGCAGATCCTTTTCGTATGCTATTCCTTCGATCCCAACTCAAGCGCGCCACTCTTGTTGTTTATTTTGCGTGTCCAGTGGCTGTGGCCACATTTGCTCTTGATTATTTGATTGGGCATTGCATAAACCGCATCGACCATGGCACCATGTTTTTTGAGTCTTCGGTTTAGTATTTAGGTAAACTTTTGCTCTTGATTGTTTGATTGAGGCATAAACCAAATCACGACAATGCCGCACCCGGCCTGTCTTTGCATGAACAACACAATAACAAAAGTGAATCATAGTCAGTTAGTCGAGATTAGATATGTCAAATGCTAGTGTTAGTATAATACGTCAAATGGATCATATGATCTGCAGACCTCATACACCCAAGAAAACCTGAAAAAAAATGAAGTTCAACCCCTCACTTTTCCTATATGCATTGGCCTGTACAGTTGGATTTGTTTCTGATTTTAGTGTTTTCAGTCTATTTTTCTATTTCTGCTTTAACATAACGGAATAACTAATGTTGGCTGCCTAATGATGACAGACTAAGTTTCTGATTTATTTTGTTATAGAAGTGTAGATTCATTGGTAGCAATTGTTTTCAGTGTCTCATGTTGCTTGTAGTGTTTTGTCCAAAATGTTGAATGATACTGCTTGGAGATGCATATATTGTTTCACCTCTTCACATGCCAATGTATTTTCCATGTTGTGATGGAGGCCTTTTTTGCCTTGTCCACCCGAGAGGCCCTTGAGTTTGCCGGAATGTCGATTAACTTCCGTTCCGGCAAATTCGGGTACTCCATATGTCCTATTTTCAGCAAAGGTCATGCTGAAATTTTCCGTGAATTTTAGCATGACTTTGCTAAAAATAGGACATATGGGGTACTTGTGACTAATGCATGGGCCGGGGTATCTTAGTAGTTAATTAAGTAGGATCAAGTGCCCCGGCGTACTTGTGACTAATGCATGGCTTTTAGGGTGCCTCGGTGTCGATAAAAACCGAAATGATGAAAGCTTAGGCTTTTAGGGTGCCTCGGCGTCGAAAAACCCTAAATGATAAAAGCTTAGCTTTTAGGATGCCTCGGTGTCGACAAACCCTAAATGATGAGAGCATGATCTTGTTCCTTGACAATAACCAACTTTTTGACCAAACTTTGTTCCTATTTAGAGAGAAACATGGCCAACAACGATGAGGCCGGGGGTTCGGGCGTCAAGGCATTCTGGAAGCTGTCCCAGGAGATGGAGGAACAACCTCACTTGTATGAGGACGCCGCCTTCCCCACCGATCCTGAGACCACTGATGGTACCGCCGAGGATGACCCCACTGATGCCACCACTGATGGTGCCGCTGAGGATGCCACCACTGATGATGGCGGCGCACGCACAGATGGCAGCCAACCGAAGAGGCAACGGAAGGACCGGCGCCCGACCGTGCTCCGCACCCTCAAGGAGGAAGTTACTGAAGTGGACTCCGACGGGAATCCAACGGAGCCCGAACGAATAGTCAAGGGGTACTCGCTTCAGCTCAGGTGCATTCTCCGGAGCACCGTCTCGATCAACACCGAGAACCTAAGGCATCCTGACCGAGGGAATTTGCGCAACCTCCTCTTCACGAAGCTGCACGAACGATACAAGTTCCCCGCTGAATTTGAAAACACAAGCCTCAAAGGGAATAAAGTGAACAATGCTGCCCTCACGAAGATGAGCAAGGCCCTGTCTACTTGGAAAAGCAATATGAAGAGAATGATCGAGAAAGGTGAGAGTTATGAGAAGATCAAGGAGAAAAATCCTTCGATCACCGAAGATGACTACAACGACTTCAAGATCAATTGCTCGAGCACCGCAAACTCCGAATCAAGTAAGTGGGGGAAAGAAATGCGGGAGCTGAACTTAGGGGAACACACACTCGGCCCCGGCGGTTATAGAGTGGCGGAGCCTATATGGGACAAGGAGGTGGCGGACCGTGCCGAGCAAGGCCTACCGCGCCTCTTCGATAAATATGGTGACAAGCAGACCAGGAACTTTGTCAGGGCCCGGTACAAGAAGGACCCAAAAACAAAGGAGCTTACCACGGATCCGAAGACCAGGGCGCTTGAGCTTGTTCTGGTAAGGAATACACCCATGCGTAATTAGCTCCATATGGTTGCATTCTAATTAATGAAGCCAAATTTCTAAATGGTTCACATTCCTTCCGCAGGCGACTGAAAGCAGTAGCACGGGGTCGACTAAGAGCAACCCTTGGGACACCACTCTAAATAGGGCGTTGAATGTAATGAAGAACAAGGATAAGCTCAGTAAGCCGATGTCAGCTGGTCGTGTGGCCGTCAAAGGCTTGTCGACAAAATGGTCGTCATACTATAACACTGGTGGGCGAAAGGAGAAAAAGATCAGCTCGGAAAGCTAGGCGCGCGAGGTTCAAGAACTCAGGGCACAGGTGGCGCGGATTCCGGAGATTGTCCAAGAGCAAGTGCAACAACAACTCGGAGTGACGATCACCGCCATTGTGCCTACCTTGATCCAGGGGATTAGTGCGTGGATTGCGGGCGGCCAACAGGGGCCGCCCCCGATTCCTAGCTTCACGGCCAGCAACTCGCAGAACGCGATGGCGGGGCCATTGGTGTCTCCGGCGGAGGCGGCATTGGTGTCTCCGACGCCGGCGCGGGAGCTTAATGCACCCGGGTGTACGCCGGCCGGCACCTCTGTAGCAAGCGGCCCCTCCGTCAACTGCACGCCCGCCGTTGGCGGTGCCTCGACATTAGCCGAGCTCGACGCCATCATCACGGTAACTAATTAAGCCTCTCTCGGCCGAGGACTTCATCTCCTTGCCTTTGACTGGGCATCCCTAACGCCCTACATGTTTTCGCAGGGCGCCGCAGACGTTCCGTGCACTCTCCTGCACTTCGTGAACAACGAGTTGGTCGATGTCGCCAAGGGCAAAATCGTTCAACCGGGCAACCCCTTGTTCCACGGTACCCAGATGCCACCCAACTTGTTTAGGGTTCAACTGGTTCGGGTGCTGCCAGGCTGAGACGAGTTGTTACCTCCGATTCGACCCATCGGGGCCGACGATGATGACGTGATGACCCTCAGCGCGTGCCTGAGCTGGCCCCTGCTTTGGCCGAAGAGCCAGATTCGTTTGGGGGCGGGGGACACCACCCCAAAGACAACACCGCCAGTCGTGCCGGCGCCAAGTCGGCCCCATGGCAAGACCGTCGCAACGGTGCCGGACATCCCTATGCCACTGGATCCAAACATGCATATGGCACAGGATCAGAACGACGACGACGACGATACATTAGCCAACGTCGATCAGTACTTTGCCGATCATGGGTACGGTGGCGACTTCATGGGGCCTCCTTCTCAAGAACCCAACCCAACAAAAGACGTGCGCGATCTAGCTGGTACCGCGGAGAAGCCAAGTTGCAACAGGCATCGTCTGCAGTTCAGCTCTCAAGAGACGCCTCCAGCTGCCGACTTCACCGAGCCTCAGATAGGCGAGGTGCGAAATATGATCAGCCCCAACACACTCAAGAAGGCGGTCTGTGAGCAGAACTCGGTCCCATTACAGGAGAAGAAGAAGGCACGCGAAAGAAATACTAACAAGGGTGCGGGCCAGCCGGCACCGAGTACGATCCGTGCTCAGAACGGGCCACCTTCAACTGAGGATATCTCGAGGAGGGTGCATGTGGCGGGTAGGCCGATGCTACCGAGAAATATGCTCGATGCTGCAACCGGTGCTATGCGGAGTCTGCATGACAGTGTTCTTTCTTTGGAGAAGCGGCGTCTCGGAGAGAAGGATGTGGCATACCCAGTTTTCGCGGCCAAGGTGCCAGAGGGCAAGGGCTTTGTGGATAACTCCATCGGGGGTACGATCGTCCTGCAGTTTGATGACATCCACGCTATGTTGAACCTTCATCCGCTGCACTACACCTTCGTTCGGCTATTTTCGCTGAGTATGGAGATGCGGATCATTCGCGACAAGACCCCGGACATCGTGATAGTCGACCCCTTCTACATGCGTGCCAAGATCTTGGGCAGCGCTGGGGACCGGCAAGTCGCGAGTTCTTACCTCGAAGGCGTCATTCTGGCAAACCAAGATAAGGATAACTTCCTTGTGGCTTACTTTCCCGAGTAAGTCCTCCCCTCAACCGCCCCGTAACATATGAATTCTTAGATTTCGATCGTTTTTCTTTTAACATTCCGTGTTTTCTGCAGTGACACACATTGCACGCTCATCCTCCTAAGCCCCAAATATTCCATGGCCACGTATTTCGACCCGGACCGTCAGTCGAACGTAGACTACACAAATGTCAAGAAGGTTCTTGATGATGTTCTCCCCGGCTACGTCAAATCTGCAGGCACCTTCACCAGGCCTATTCGTAAGTACGGCAAGCACGTGTTCTCCCACAATACGACGTTCTGCTGCGTCAAGCAGCCGCCTGGCGGTCAGAAGGGTGCCTACTACGCCATCCATCACATGCGGGCGATCGTACGGGACCATCATCAACTTCTGCTACCGAGTAGACTCAAAGATTGGGCCGCGAGCGTGTCGGCAATCCAGGACGCGGACATCAGACAAGAATTCTTTCGCATCCAGTCGGAGTTTGCGGAAATCATCCATCAAGATGTCCTTCGTACCTCGGGGCAGTTCTACCTCAGAAATCAACCGTCCAACAGTGACATCGACACAATCCTACAAATGCAGGCTGACAACGCCCGTTGTTTCATGACTCCCACGATAGACGGCGGCTTCATCCATGCTCCGGTCCCTTGAGTCGAGTCGAAAGCAGTGATGCTGTGTCTAGTTCTGAAACATCGATTGGCTCATGTTGTAATTAAACTTTAATGAACTTGTAGTATGTCTCTTTGGTTTCGAGAGTCGTTCAACTTAGATGTAATCGATGCTATTAATGTCTTGCTTTTCTCTTCCGATCGTTCTGTTGCATACTTATATATTACTTATGTATTGTCTGTGAATTGGTACTAACATTTCGTTTGGCTACTGCATAGCGATGCCGTGGTATGTCGTGTACAAGGGTAAGGTTCCCGGAGTCTACGATCACCGATTCAGCGGTAACAGTTACAAAGGGTATGCCACTAGGGCCGAGGCCGAATCTAGATACGCCCGCTATCTAGCGGGAGAGGGGAGGGAGCGTTGGAGGAACCGGATGAAGACGATTTTCATCGTGATGATGCTCATCGTGATGACCGCAGCTCTCTTCTATGTGATGGTAGTTTAGATGATCGATATCGACTTGTAATGTGAAGACAAACTCGCGGTCTCGAGACTTGTAATATAATGTTCTATCTTTGTTCGGTCTTTTCAATTCGGAGACTAATATGATGAATTGTATTCGGAGACTAAAATGATGAATTGTATTCAGAGACTAATCTTCTATTGTATTCGATGAATCTGTTGTTGATGTGTGCTGTCTATATTTTGTCCAATTATACATTTTGTAACCTGTGCAAAAAACATAAAATTAAAAAAAACCTAATATTCATACTAATGGCGCATCACATCATAGTGTGCCATTAGTATGCCAAAGGATACTAATGGCGCATCACTAAACAGTGCGCCATTAGTATGCCGAAGTTACTAATGGCGCATCCTGTTGTTGTGCGCCATTAGTATGCCAAAGCACCTGGGTATAGATGGCCCCCTGGGAGGCATACTAATGGCGCACTGTTGTATATACTAATGGCGCATCTGGGGTGCACCATTAGTATACCAGATACTAATGGCGCACCAGTGGTGCGCCATTAGTAAAATATACTAATGGCGTGGCACTAATGGCGCACCACTAATGCGCCATTAATGGCCAAATTAGGTGCGCCATTAGTAGGCCTTTTCCTAGTAGTGACACAGTCAATCCAGGGAAAACGTTTCCGTTTGTACGTCCATCCCACATAGTTTTATGTGTAGGCTTGTGTGTCAAAGGTGTAACTATCACACACGGTCTGCCTTGGTTAACTGTTTGCTTTTATCAACTATATCACACACGATTTGATGAAGAAATGTGTGGCATTGGGCTATCCATCGCAAGCGCTTTTACTGCTAGAACCATTTGCAAAGGTCCATGACACATTTAGCAGGTTTATTAGTTTACAATTAATAATTCCAGTATCACGCTAATTCACATTTTATATCGAACAGCTGTTTGCCAATTTCATACCAGGCACATAAATATATTATAACATCATAGTACGGTAGCTACATGAAAACAACACAATACAACATATAGCTAGTTCAAATTCTTAAAAATAATATATTCATTTCCCTAATCGAGATCATCCAGGCTCGTCTTATCCACCTCTACTTTCAGTTCAGTAAGAACCTGTTTTGCACGGGCCAACTAGGAAAGTGCCTCCTCCTTCGCCAACACCATCTTAGCAAAGTCTGATTTAAAAAATCTGAGCTCACTCTCCACCTTCAACTTTTTATCCCGCATCTTCAAATATTCTTCAGCGTTGACAACAGTTTTCTAAGCCTACGTCTATTCTCTTCCTCATACGTGCTCCAGAGCTTCGCTAGGCACATCTTCAAAGACTGTGGCCACTCTTGATCAACCCACTCCAAGTAAGAACACTTCCGTTCATCCTATAATATTTAAAACTAGATCAGTAACAATTGTAGGGGAAATGGGTTTATAGCAACATAGAAAATCACCAATGCTTATTTAGAAAAACTGAAGAAACATGTTAATTATGACATATCTTCTCAAAAAGATCAATGTGCAAATGAATTAATTGCTACTGAGACAACAACCAAATTCTGGAACATCAGAAGCTATAATTAACTACAATGACGCTACAAGTTCTTACTCATGTACAATAAATAACAAATTGAACATTTTACGAGGAAGGTAAATATAACTGCAACAGCATAGCGACAACGTTTGGATGACAGCAAATTGATACTAACAGGTGTGTACATGCACAAATTTAGTAACATAGAACTAATAGCACTAAGGCCATCCACTATGTATGCCAAAACGGGGGTAAAGACAACTGTTGCTACATCTCGCACCGGTGCCCTGCACTGGCAAGCCGATGCAGCGGAAAAAAATCAGGGACCCGGACTCCGGAGTACGTAGTTGCTCCGATGCCTAGTTCCTTCGTGCCATAAAGATTTAGTATTTTACTGCTTGGCTGCTCGGATGTGTGGACCAAAGTTGGCTGCACAAACTGCTGAGGCGGTGCCAAATAATTTTCTAATGGCACCGCTGATGAGATGGCAACAATTTAAGATACTAGGTACAAACTGTGACACTGTCTTAGGATGCGTTTGGTTGAAGGTGTGGTATGAATGGGTTGGGACCGTGACAGTGTGTGAATCACATCTAACAAATGATTTGTAATAATGAAAGTGGGTCTAACCTTCTCTGCACGTGCCAGAAACTTCCTCCCACTGTCCACAGTTTCAAACACAACTAGCTTCACGCACGGAGATTGATGGTGACAACAAGCAG
Source organism: Triticum aestivum (assembly GCF_018294505.1). Taxonomy (NCBI): domain Eukaryota; kingdom Viridiplantae; phylum Streptophyta; class Magnoliopsida; order Poales; family Poaceae; genus Triticum; species Triticum aestivum. Next base: position 56,561,405 of record NC_057805.1, read on the forward strand.
ATAGATCTTCAGCCACCCCGCTCCATTCATTGCCACTGATGGTCCTAGGGAGCTACAAGAGGAAGAAATGACTCAAATCGACCGCCGGGTAAAAATCCTTCATTCCAAGTCATAGCCCGAGAGAGATAAGAGAGGCATACCCGGGCGGTGAAGGAGTCGTCGCCGGAGGAGGAACCGCTGGAGAGGTCTTTGAAGAAGACCATGGCGACCCTGGTGGTAGGATGCGAGACAGCGAGAGCGAGGAAGCGGCTATAGCTTAGGAAGGAAGAAAGGAAGGAGGAAACATGGGAAATGTGACTTCTGGTCGGGGAGAAAAGGGGGTGGGGAAGGGGGAAGTGGGGCGAGGGTAGATATTTTGGCGGTAGGCCAAAATTTTGGAAATGTGGATGGAAACTTTGTGCGCGGTGCCACCGGACCATTCACTTTGAACGATTGTGTGCATCGCAAATGATTCTTCTGCTTTACACGCATGGGACGAGTTTGATAATTCAAATTTTGGTGGAAATTTACCCGGGTACGTCATTGCATAATTATTTAACATTGCTTGCTAATTTTGGCACACAAAAGAGCGTACAGCAGACAGCCACACTTACTGAATCGAGCAATTTTGGTAATTAAACAGAGCCAGTTGACCTAAACATGGCTCTAACAAAGGACCAGCATTAAAAACAAATCCTAAGTACGCATAATTTTAACAAATCCGCCGCCGCGCCGGCCTATGCATCGCCGGTGTGAGATGAGACGTCGATGACTTGTCCTGGCGACATGCCGCCGTTGGTGGACTCCGCGCCCCCCTGCTAAAGTCGACCGCGTCCTCGTCCTCGGCGCCGCCCTCAAGGTTGTAGTACTCATAGTAGTGGCTGCGCTAGAGCTCGCGTTGGTACTCCACCGCCGATTCCTCGACGGACAGACTCTTCTCTACCTCGACCTCGGCAACGCGCAACTCCTCCCGGCGCTCCTCGATCTCCGCCGCCTCCTGCATCTCCAGCTCCCGCTCGGCGACCTCACGAGATGTGTAACACCCCAAAATTTTGACCTTGTTTTATTAATTAAAATTTTGCCAGGAAATTAAATTTTTATTTTCTGGATTTATCTTCTGATTTCAGAACCCCTCTTCTCTTTAATATTGTGGGTTTTTACCTCAAGTGGAAACTTTCCAAAAATATTATTGGACTTGTATACTCTCTCAATAAAACAATTCTTTATCATTGGATTTATTTGCATAATTGTTTTTCCTGAGCTTTATTCTTTTAAAATGATTTTTCGTAAATTTGGAGCCTCTTGTGCACTACAACCATTTGATAAATGCATTTAAAATTTTCACCAAAATTTGGGGATGTCATGTGATGTTTCCACATCACTTTTATGCAAAAATATCTTTTGGTCATTGGAGATTTTGAGCTCTACACCAAATTTTCAAATATGGTCCAGTAGGTATTTTTGCACTACAACCTATTTAAATATTTCTTTAAAAATTCTTCCAAGCATTTGGAGATGTCAGTAGATGCATATAATTCAACTTCATGCAAAAACCCATGAGTGTTCTTTGAAAAATTTGAGCAAATCATCCACTTTTGCTCTCTGGTCCAGTTTGGCTTTTTCTACTGCAACCCTAATTTATTTTGCTCTAGTGCCCATGAGCTTTTTCCTGCTTGTAGTCCTCCCTACAAAACCCTTAAGTCCAGGAGAGTGGACCCATTGGAGTATCTCTGGTTCATGAGATAATAACCTTTAGTTTCCGCCCAAAATTGGTTTTGTCAAATATTTGCACTAACAAGTTTCTGGACTTGCCAAACCAACCTTGCCACCATCACCTACACCTAGAGAGACTATGATCTGGAGTTTATGGCCACCCCAAGAGATGCCTAGATGACCATAACATTCTGTCGAGCATCTTGTGTGCATGGCCAGTTTTGGCTTGGTTTTTGGTTTGCATTATGGACTTGATCCCCTGACCAAACCAGCATGTCTCATGGCTCTACCTTAGTCTATAGCCCCACCCTGCTAAACCTCATGTGGATTGGAGCCCCCTGGCATGCCTTGGCATTTTGCCAAACACGTAGCGTGCGTGCTCTGGGCGCGCCCAGAGTGCATGTTTTGCACACGCGCGCAGCCGAGCCGCCGCGTCGCGCCCCTGGCCCTTGCTCGCCCGCAGGGCCGCGCCCCGGCCTCGCCCACTCGCCAGAACCCTCCAAGCCACCCTGGCGCCCTACAGCGCCGCCGTCAGAGCTTCCTTGGCGGCACGCCGGCGTCGGCAGCAGGCCTCTGCCATGGACGGCGCCGCCCAAGCCACCCGCGCGCGCCAGCTGCCCCTGGAACAGCTCAAGCTTATCCCCGCACTCTGCCAGACCCCGCCAGCCATCGCCACGCGCCCCTGGCTACAGAACGGCGGTCGCCGGCGTTCTTATCCACAGCCGCCACGGGAACCGACCTCGTCCACCTATAAATAGGAGTCCCCGGGCTCATCCAGACCCTCAGACGACCTCAGGCCATCCCCCTAGTGCTTCCCTAGCCGCGGATTGACCGGAAGGGGCCGTCTTCCCCATCTCCGGCCAGTTCGGCCGCCGCCACGCTCCGGTGCCTTGCGTCGCGAGCAGAACCTCGCCGGTCCATCCAGCGCCGCCATTCGACCCTCCTAGACCTTGCGGAGCCACCCACCTCTCAAACCTGATCAGGAACCACCGTAGCCCAAAGCCCCTATTGCTCCCGAACCACCGTCCGCCGTGGAGCTCGCCGCCGGTGACCCCTCCACCCCCGCCAGCCTGTCAACCACTGGGAGGACCGCCCTGGACCTGGGGGTCCATCCCCGCCCTCAGAACCCCGTGGGGAACCGCCGTTCGTCGACGGCGATCGCCGGAGTCCCGCCTCCGCTCGGGCAGAGGAAGAGGAGGGAAAGGCGACTGGTCAAACCTGACCAGTGGGCCCAAGGGACCCACTATCAGTTACACAGCGACGGCCCGCGCTGTTTTAAGTGAAAGCATAAACCCAGAAGTACGTCTCCTCCGTTTCGAAAACGTATTTCTATTTGAACCGTTTTCTTTTTCTGTTTTATTTAAAAAAAACAGAACTTTGACTGGCTATAACTTTTTAAATATAAGTCCAAATGACTTGCTTATTTTTCTGTTGTTTCTCAAATTTTGTCTAGTTTATTTTCATATTTATTTGAAAATTTTCCAGACACCTTTTTTGTACTGTTTTAAAATTATGTGTTAATATAAATTTCCTCAAAATAGGATTTTGAAGAAGGAAAGCAACTTTCAAAAAGTGCACCCCCGTTGCATACTCTTGAAGGCAAGCATTCTGAACCCTGGCATGATATTTTTGGGTGTTGTTCGATACGGTTACAACACCACCTTGACATGGAGCATTCGTTATTTTATGTGACGATACGATCATACGCGTGAGTGCATAATGAGATTCTTTGCTGTTAGAAATGGATATGCTGGTGATGGTAATCATACTCGTAAGCTTCTCATGCATACCGGAAGGAAGCCGGGAAAGTCTCTGTCTTGGGTAGACACGAGCTTGTCCCTAGTTCCTCGTCGAGACGAGTGTGTCTGGTATGGCATGATGAGGTATGGTGAGTGGTGATTCTATCTGTTATTTGAAATATATTTGTTATGCTAATCATACAGGGAATACCTGAACCTCCTGAGTCGGCCGTAGATCGAGTCTTGCCAGTAACCCCCATACTAGTTTCGTACTACCACTCGTCCCTGCCGCAGGTAGGGTACGGTTCAGTAAGTTGTCAACCCCTCCAAGCACACACCGTACAGAGAGGCCATGGTGGAAGATACCGGAGGTATCCGGTAGGCATGCCACCTGGTCCGGGGGCATGGGTGTTTCCGGTTGTAGCCGAGGGGAGTGGCTTCCCTAGTTTGCGCGCGTGATCCCATGCTAATCGAGGTTGTAGCCTCCCCACTTAGAGTTTTTCTTGACACATGTCGTGGGTGATTCCAGACACCGGTAAGTTAGGCTGGTGTGTGCGGTCAGGTGTGTTTTCAATTAAAAGACCATAGGCAGAATTAGTCCCGATGGACTAAATAAATCCGTTACTCGTGGGTAAAGAGTACACCCTCTGCAGAGGTTAAATCTATTTGGATAGTCATTGTCCATGGTTAAGGACTATAGACTGAGATTGGTCTAGTGTCGGTCTTATTGTCGGTCTTGGTGTTGGTCTTAGTGTCGGTCTTCGGAGGAAAAACTGCTAAACCAGAACATTGATTATGACCTGTGACATATGAGGATTATGATTATTATTATTGTGAACTAACCATTTACATTATTTGAATTATTGAGTATCCCTGGGACGGTTCTACCTCCTGGATACTCACTTCGATTATTCTCTTATAAGCCCTTTATGTGGTGTCGCTCAGACGCCCGACTGTGGCATGCTTGTTATTTCTTTTATTTATAAGCCTTTTATGTGGTGTCGCTCAGACGCCCGACTGAGGCATGATTTTTCTTATTATCCTTTCGAGGCGTCGCTTCAGACACTCGATCGGTGCATTCTATTTCTACTACCGTATTGCATATTCATATTTTTTTAATGAACAACCTGCATGCGTGCATCTTGGATTTTGTTTACTTCGTGACTGACGTTATGATCATAGAATATTTCGGAGCATGATTATCCCTTGTTATATTATACCTGTGTTCATAATGTTTGCGAGTACATTCAAAAGTACTCACTGGCTTGTCCCTGGCTATTGTCTTGGCCAGATTTCTTGCATGGAGAGGAGCTTTGCGATGACAGCCCCGGAGCCTACGCAATGATGATAGCAGCCTCGCGAAGATAGGAGTTATCCAGGTCAGCTGTTCCTGTGGGAAATGGTGTCCCATAGACGCAGGTGAACCACAAACCGCTTCCGCCAACAACCACTAGAAACCAATTGTTGTACTCATAGGCCACAATGGTCTTGTACTACATATTATGTACGTTGCTTGGAATTTTTTTGTATCAAGTTGGTGCCTCATCAGCTAACAGTAATCCTGGGGCTGGTGAGCACAAGGGCCATTTTCTGGGAAATTAATATCCCGAAAACCGGTCGTGACAAGAAGCAGGTGCTCCATGGCCACCGCTGCCTTTTCAGACGTGGGTTGCATGCTGGAGTCTGAGGTGGCCTGGAATATCTTGGCGTGTGCATCTTTGATCTTGGCGTGGATGTCCTTGACCCGGGCCAGGGAGACATCGGCGGCATGGACGGCAGCTCCAGCCCTCTCGGCATTTGCACCCGCCGTTGTAGCAGCAGCTGCAGCCATCCCGGCTGCTGCAGCTGCCCTGTCGACTGCCGCAAACGCCCTCTCGGCGGAAGCGACCGCGCTCAATGCGGATGCGGCGGCACTCTCGGCATAGGCGGCCGCGCTCTCGGCATAGACGGCGGCGCTCGGGAGGGGGGGATGCGGCCATCGTACGGGCCTTCACGAAGCATTCCCATGGCGTCATCTTTGCAAGAAGGGGGTGCGGAAATGGGGATTGGGGTTCGTGGATTCGGGGGTTTCCGGCACTGGAGCAGACGAGCCGGTGAAGCTTAAGGAGGGAGACTTAAATAGACCGAGATATTTTCATCGCAAACGGTTCCTAGAAAACAACTGTGTGTGATGTTGTAGATATTTTTTATTAGCTGTGAAAGACGAATTTGGAGTAAAGTGGCAACGAATGGTGTTTTAAATGAACGAGAAATTTTGTAGTACTAATACAACTGTCATGCCAAATTTTGGAAAATTTTAGGGGGTCATTTGACCTTTTAAGACATTTAAGTGATTTTCTAGCCATTTAATGACCGTAACTGAAATTTGAACTACATGTACATGCAACAACTAACCATAACGGTTTGAAAACTCATATTTGTGTACTTGTGTGCGATTTAATTCCATGTGCAGTAAATTGGAAGGAGTTTTCAAACATATTGGTCTAACGGCTATGGCACAATTAAGCATGGAGTGACATGGCATTTTAATTCCAAAAAATAAAAAAAATCAGAAACACATGAAACCTTGGTTGATGTAATGTCATGCCATCAAGATGATATGGTAAAAAAATTGGCATGTTTGGCGAACGTTTGGACACACACCCCTCACAAACTGGAGCAACTCACTAGAAGGCTCGTGGTTCCGTGAGGGAACAATGCATAATTGATGACGAACGGGAGATAGCTTCCTCTTACGGCCGTCATTTTTTTCTATGTCTAATGTGCACTAGTACAACTGTAATGTGAAATTTCGGAAAATTCTAGGGGTCAGTTGACCTTTTAAAGACATTTAAGTGATTTTCTAGGCATTTAATGACCGTAATTCAAATTTGAACTACATCTAGATGCAACGCCTAACCAAAACAGTTTGAAAAATCATATTTGTGTACTTGTGTGTGAGTTAATTCCATGCACAGTAAATTAGAAGAAATTTTCAAACATATTTGTCTCACGACATGGAAACATGCATACGTATGCATGGAGTGACATGGAGTTTTAATTCCAAAAAAATCAGAAACACATGAAACCTTGCTTGATATAATGTCATGCCACCAAGATGATGTGGTAACAAATTGGCATGTTTGACAAAATTTTTGGACACACACCCCTCACAAACCGGAGCAATTCACTAGTAGACTCGTGGTTCCGAGAGGGAACAATGCATGTTTGATGACGAACGGGAGATAGCTTCCTCTTACGGCCTTCAATTTTTTTCTACGTCTAACATGCACTACTACAACTGTAATGTGAAATTTTGGAAAATTCTAGGGGTCATTTGACGTTTTAAAGACATTTAAGATATTTTCTAGCCATCTAATGACCGTAATTCAAATTTGAACTACATCTACATGCAACGCCTAACCAAAACGGTTTGAAAATCATATTTGTGTACTTGTGTGCGAGTTAATTCCATGTGCAGTAAATTAGAAGGAATTTTCAAACATATTTGTCTCACGACATGGACACATGCATACGTATGCATGGAGTGACATGGCATTTTAATTCGGAAAATAAAAAAATATCAGAAACACATGAAACCTCGGTTGATGTAATGTCATGCCACCAAGATGATGTGGTAAAGAAAATGGCATGTTTGATGAAAGTTTGGACACACACCCCTCACAAACCAGAGCAACTCACTAGAAGGCTCGTGGTTCTGAGAGGGAACAATGCATGTTTGATGACGAACGGGAGATAGCTTCCTCTTACGGCCTTCATTTTTTTCTATGTCTAACGTGCACTACTACAACTGTAATGTGAAATTTTGGAAAATTCCAGGGGTCATTTGTCCTTTTAAAGACATTTAAGTGATTTTCTAGCCATTTAATGACCGTAACTCAAATTTGAACTACATCTACATGCAATGCCTAACCAAAATGGTTTGAAAAATCATATTTGTGTACTTGTGTGCGAGTTAATTCCATGTGCAGTAAATTAGAAGGAATTGTTAAACATATTGGTCTCAAGGCATGGGCACATGCATGGAGTGCCATGGCATTTTAATTCCAAAAAATTAAAAAATGATTAGACAAACATGAAACCTTGCTTGATTTAATGTCATGCCACAAAGATGATGTGGTAAAAAAATTGGCCTGTTTGACGAAAGTTTGTACACACACCCCTCACAAACCGGAGCAACTCACTAGAAGGTTCGTGGTTCCGAGAGGGAACAATGCATGTTTGATGACGAACAGGAGATAGCTTCCTCTTACGGCCTTCAATTTTTTTTCTACGTTTAACATGCACTATTACAATTGTCATGTGAAAATTTGGAAAATTGCAGGGGTCATTTGACCTTTTAAATACATTTAAGTGATTTTCTAACCATTTAATGACCATAATTCAAATTTGAACTACACCTACATGCAACGCCTAATCATAACGGTTTGAAAAATCATATTTTTGTGTACTTGTGTGCGAGTTAAAAAATCATCAGACGATGTAAATATTTGGTGTTCAAAAAAGAAAATGTAAAGATTTGGCAAGACAACCGGCCCCCACACGATTGACACTCTATCTCGCGGCTCGAGGTTTGGTAGGTGAGTGGCGGGGATCATTAATCAGACACGGTTCTGTATTGGAAACCGTCAGCTATTATGTTCACACACGGATTTTGCTGCGGGAATCGTGTGTAATTCAAACTACAGTACTCGTAAATTCCGGCGACCGGCGTGTGTACTGTCCCCGTTGATCTAGATTCTTGCCACCAATAAATACTCCCTTGCTCACGTCGTCCCGCCTGCATTCTCATCTACATCCTCCCCTCGCTCGCCCTCTCTCTCACACAGAAATCTCTGCCATGGCGCCGCCGGTCTGTCCACGCACCAACGAGGAGTCGCCGCCCCCTGAGGACGCTCACTCGAATAGCAGCGACGAGGACCCCTACACGCCGCCTGACGAGGTTGCGCCGGACCACCCAACTTTGGATTAGTTTTGGGGCCAGTACAATCTTTGCCTGTGGAAGTCGCTGCCGTTGGCTGAGAAAGCCAGCCAAGTGGCGTTCAAGAAGGAGATGGCGGAGGAGTATGCCAGATACCAGGCGGCCTGTGAAGCACGTGATGCCGCCTGGAAAAAGGAGGCGGAGGAGCTTTGGGGGCAGGCGCGTCGTTGTGCCGAGGAGGTATACGAAGACGGGTACTTCGCGAGGAAGATCATCTGCGCTGGGCACCTCGTCGCTGCGTGGAGGTGGGCCGATAAGCTCTAGCGTGCCACCGACGAGGAGCTCCGGTGGGCGCCCAATGAAATGGCAAGATCGTTCGCGCGTGTCCGCCGGCAAGAGGCAGATCAGTACGTCAAGCGCTGCGAGGCGGAGGAGGCGGAGTACTGCCTCCATACCAGGAAGATGCCGCGCACCAGGGAGATACTGGCGAGGGGCTGCCGGAATACTGGCCCCATGAGGGATTATTAGTTTTAGTATTGCTCGTTTTCAATTTTATGCATTGTACCTAGTAGTTAAGTATCATCACGTATATGTGATGATATATATATAATATAATATATATATTATGTGATGAACTAATGAACAATTAATATATATATATTATGAATTCCATTTTCTATCTGTTTTTGTATACTAATTTTAATCTAGTTGTTATCATCCACATATACAGAATGGAAAGCGTATATACACACACTGAAACAGAAGATAGAAGAACGGAAAACAGAGTACACACATTGAAACAGAGGAATAAACAGAGCAATACTATGATGGCTGTGAATACATGGCTATCCACGTTGAAATGACTCAACAAAATAAAATGCGTCCAGGAGACCATGACCAGCAGCCGTTGCCTACAGTACCTCTTGGCTCTGCCTGAACTCGTGCAGGCGTTCGTCCAAGCGGTCGACACGCTCGAGGTACATGTAGAGCGCGATCTCGAGCTCCAAGTTGGCTATTTCATCGGAGATCACCAGCTCAAGGATGCGACAGCCATGTTCCTCTACTGCGCCCAGGTGGACACCTGGGCCAAGGAGGCGGTCAAGCCTATAGACCAGCGCGTTGGCATCCAGCTGGCCACAGACAAGGAGAATGGCGGCACCCATGCGAACGGCGCGGCGGGCGTCTGGTGCAAGTACGGCGCGGTCGGCCTCTGGTGCAAGTACGATGCTGAGGGCCTCTGCCCACTCCTGGCGAGGAATGGGGGTACTGACGGGACGTGTACCCAGCTGCGACGCTGTGTCGACAGCAGGCAAGCGCCGATGGATCCGCTCTTGCTGTGCGCCGCGCCTCTCGCTCTGAGGCGCTCCAACGGTCTCGCCGTGCGGCGAGCCGTAACTTATCGGCGCGGACGCGCCTAGCTTGCTCTGCAGCGCGCCATCGATCATGTTGTGTAGCGAGCTACAGCCTGTCGGCGCTGACATGCCTATCTTGATCCGCGGCGCTCAAGCACCATGCGCCAAAGGTCTGCTCAACCCTGGCGATGACGTGCATCACGACGTCGTCCATCGCGTTGCCGGGGAGCGCCTCGGCCTCGACGGGCCATGGCGCCTTCTCATTTTCCTCTTCGACGAGGTTGATGGCAGATGCGGCGCTTTGGTGGGTTGGCATGCTTGGAAAAGGTGGATGTGCTACAGGCTGCGCTTGTCGCCTCCGTGCATCGCGCGCCGCCTAGGTTTATGCGCAATATCGCTGGGTGGCAGGAAACAGGTGAGGAAATGGCTCGAAACGGTGGCGTGTTCATAAAATGCCATCAATTAATGGAAACTTAGCATATAGAAGGAACATCGAGCTAGCACAAGAAGTAGATGATGATCAGATGAACACGGACCACACTAGGGAACCCGTCGGCGATGAATTCATCAATCGCAAATGGTTGAATACTAGCAAGCGTTTGCCCACAACACACACGGCTTATTCCATCACAAACAGGTCGGATGGATCAACTGTATGCCACGTATCGTACATTGTCAAAAAGTAATGCGGTAGACCTTCTTTAACATGTGTTCAAAAATAAATAAATAATAAGGACCTCAAGGTTAAATTAACTCATGGGATGGGTCGTATCAGTCATTTAAATTGACAAATACGACCCATCCTATCTGTTAATTTAACATCAACAGAACTTCCCATCCAGTCACCCATCTGATGGCTGCTCCAGCCTGAGCACACTTAACTTGAGAGTTCTCTTACATGAGCTACTGGTGGAAGAACAACTAGTCCTGATTACAGACCTGTTTGCCATGTATCACACACATCTTGTTAAGTTGAACAGTTTCTGTCCCATGTCTCAACGCAAACAGTTCATCCGAGTGAACCGTATGCTGTACATCGCACACACCTTCATCTGTCTGCCCATTTCTTTTTTCCTCCTCATTGCAAACGGTTGATTGAATTGAACCGTATGCCTTGCATTGCACACGCAACTAAAATCTGAACCATGTTTGATGCATCCTCCATCGCAAACGTTTGCACCTTTTTTGATGGTTTTTTACACCACCGTTTGCTATTATGGCATCACACACAGTTTTGTCGAAGGGTCTCTGATCGTAGTGTCGCGTTAGTAGCATCCTGCAGTAGTGTATCCTTAGCCACGTATGTTGCATGCATCGCGCGGGGTAGGTAACGGAGGTGCGTGGCGCGGGAGAACATCTTGAAGAGGGCCCGCCTGCCTTGAATTGGCGGAGGAGGGCGGTGGTCACCCGTTGATGGAGCAGCTGCCCTTCCCCGCCTGGCCTATAAAAGGAGGGACGGAGGAGGGCCAAGTCATTCATCCCTGCACTTCTCTCCTCCACTTCTTTTGATCTCTGCTTCATTGGTGATGTTGAAGAGGAGAGCCTGGGGCTCGCCCCTGGGCTCCCGCTTGGGGCAACCTTTGCGCCATGCCGGTGCTGACGCATGGGGAGTGAGCCTGGTCCTTGGCGTGGTGAATTTCTTGGTCTCTTCGAGGCTCGGCCGGGAGACAGGGCTGGAGACCATTGGTAATCCCAGCATTGCCTCTCCCAGAGGTCTTGGGGTCGTTGTTGATGAGAGGCGTGCCTTCCGGTCCGCCGAGGAGATTGTAGCGCTGCATGCCCGTTGTGGGTGATGCCGCTACTGTCCTTGCCCCTTCCCCCTTTTCTTCTCCTATACTTCGTGCTCGGGGAGGGGTGACGGGCCTTGCTTGTCACCTTGCGCAGCTCCTGGGGGATGCTACCTGCAGACCGCGGCGGATGACCGCTCCGCCGGTTTCTCTGTCGCCGCCTTCTCCAACCGCTCTTTTATTCTCCTTTCCCTCTTGCTCCGGTATCCTGAGGAAGAGGAGCAGAGAAAGGAAAAGAGGGTTTATTGGGTTTTTATCTTTTTTTTCAATCTTAAACCTGCCGGCAATTGCCAAATTTTAATTCAAATAATGTAATCTCTCGAGTCCATCTTTGTGTTATGTAATGCTTGTACTTGTATCAGCATATGAATGAAAAAGATGAACCTTGCCGAGAACTCATGCACGTATATGTCCATGTATAGGTGGAGTGCCTCTTTAATGTAAATAAATGAGTTTCCATGGCAGGATTTCCTACCGGCACCCCCTTTTTTTGCCGGAGAGCTCTTTCTGCCGGGGAACAGACAGAGGGGCAAACCCCCCACCAACTCTCTTTTACCAAAGGCTACTGCGACCATCCTGACCGAAGCAACGTTTGAGTCATGGATGGGAGCACCTAAGTTTCAAAAAGGGAGGCGAGGTTTCCTCATGCAAAGTTATAGCTTTACATAACACTAATGGACAGGAGGTAAACTCATCTGTTTGGCATGCCGGGGATTGCTGTGCCGTGCAATCTTCTCGTCCTTTGCTGAAGTCAAATTCACGGCAGGAACCTGCAACTCCATGTAGATGAGAATGAATGCAGGATGCAATCCTATCTATATGCATAAGCAAATGCTCATGAAATGCGTATGAAGTGATCTAGGTGTGCTCGTGCATGCATGCAATCTTAGTTGGGGCCCCCCTACAACGCTTCTTTATTTTCCCTTGCATGGGGTCATCGCCTCGGCTTGTACAGGGGGTTACATGCAACTTTGGCAAGGCCATGTACAATGGGTGGCTGCGGGCAGGGCCCGGCAGCCTCTGTGCCTTATGTAACACCCCAAAAATTTGACCTTGTTTTATCAATTAAAATTTTGCCAGAAAATTAAATTTTATTTTTCTGGATTTCTCCTTTGATTTCAGAGCCCCTCTTCTCTTTAATATTGTGGGTTTTTACCTCAAGTGGAAACTTTCCAAAAGTATTATTGGACTTGTATGCCCTCTTTATAAAAACAATTCTTTATCAGTGGATTTATTTGCATAATTGTTGTTCATGAGCTTTATTCTTTTAAAATGATTTTTCATATATCTGGTACCTCTGTTGCACTGCAACCTTTTGATAAATGCATTTAAAGTTTTCACCAAAATTTGGGGATGTCATGTGAGGTTTCCACATAACTTTTATGCAAAAATATCTTTTGGTTATTGGAGATTTTGAGCTCCACATCAATTTTTCAAATCTGGTCCAGTAGGTATTTTTGCACTACAACCTATTTAAATATCCTTTTAAAAATCCTTCCAAGTGTTTGGAGATGTCAGTAGATGCTCATAATTCACCTTCATACAAAAAACCCAGTGATGTTCTTTGGAAAATTTGAGTGAATCAACCTCATCTTCATTCTGGTCCAGTTTGGTGATTTGTACTGCAACCCTAATTTATTTTGCTCTGGTGCCCATGAGCTTTTTCCTACTTATAGTCCTCCCTACCAAACCCTTAAGTCCAGGAGATTGGACCCATTGGAGTATTTTTAGTGCATGCAATGATAGCCTTTAGTTTCTGCCCAAAACTGGTTTTCTCAAAAACTTGCACTAACAGATTTCTGTTTTTGCCAAACTAACCTTACCACCTTCTTTAGCTCCTAAAGAGACTAGGATCTGGGGAGTTTGGCCACCCCAAGAGTTGCCTAGATGCCCATGGCATTCTGTCGAGCACCCTGTGTGCAGGAACAGTTTTGGCATGTTTTCTAGTTTGCATTGTGGACTTGAGTCCCTGACCCATCCAGCATGTCCACTAACCTCCTAGCTATCCCTAACCCTGGCCTGTTAACTACCAGCATCACCCAAGCTCTCTAGCACGCGCTGGCTTTTCGTCGAACACCTGGTGTGCGTGCTCTGGGCACGGCCAGAGCGCGCGTTTTGCACGTGCGTGTGCTCGGGTCGCCGCGTCGCACCCCTGGCCCTTGCTCGCCTGCAGAGCCACGCCCTGCCCTCGCCCACTCACCAGAACCCTCCAAGCCTCCCTGGCGCCCTACAGCGCCGCCGTCAGGGCTCCCTTGGCGGCACGCCGGCGTCGGCAGCGGGCTCTGCCGTGGACGGCGCCGCCCAAACCACCCGCGCGCGCTAGCTGCCCCCCTGGGAACAGCCCGAGCCTATCCACAAGCCGTCGGCACGCCCTCGTCGCCGCCACGTAGTCCTGCAGCTACAGAACAGCGGTCGCCGGCGATTCTATCCACGGCCGCCGCGGGACCGACCTCGAGCGCCTATATAAGGGGACCCCGAGCTCAACCTAGCACTCAGGCAACCTCATTCCAACCCCCTAGTGCCCCCAACACCCAGCAATCGACGTCGGGAAGCTTTCTTCCCCGCCTCCGGCCAGTTCGGTCGCCGCCGCAATCCAGTACAGTACGTCGCAGCCAGGCCCTCCCCCGTCCATCCAACACCACCACCCGTCTCCCCATGGTCTTGCGGAGCTGCCCAGTGCCTCAGACTCGACCAAGGACCACCGTAGCTCGAAAACCCCAAACCACCCGAGGCCCCCTCCGCCGCGGAGCTCGCCGCCGACGACTCCTTCCACCACCGTCGACCCAACGACCACCGGGAGGACCGCCCCGGTCTGGCGGGTCCATCCCTTCCCTCAGGTGCCCTCGAAGAGCTGCCGTTCGTCGACGGCGATCTCCAGAGTCCCGCCACCGTTCGGGCAGAGGGAGAGGAGGGGGGGAAAGACCAGTCAAACCTGACCAGTGGGCCCCCTGGACCCACTGTCAGTGACCCACGCGCCCGTCCACTCTGGATAAGGGAAAGCGTAAAAGTCACGAGTACGTCTCCTCTGCTTCGAAAGCGTATTTTCCCCCGAAGCGTTTTCTTTTTCTGATTTTATTAAAACAGAACTTTGACTAATCTTTGACTGGCTATATCTTTTAAAACAAAACTACAAATGAGTTGATTCTTTTTCCTACTTCTTTCAAATTTCATCTAGTTTATTTTAAGATTTATTTCAAAAATATTTGGGACAACTTTTTGTACTGTTTCTGAAATGTGTGTTATTTGAATATTTCTCAAAATAGGATTTTGAAGAAAAGGCAACCTTCAAAAAGTGCACCCCCACATGCATACACTTGAAGGCAAGCATTCTGAACCCTGGCATAATATTTTTGGATGTTGTTGATACGGTTACAACATCACCTTGACTTGGAGCATACGCTATTTTATGTGACGATAAAAATCATTCGCATGAGTGCATAGTGGAGATTTCTTTGCTGTTATAAATGGATATGCTGGTGATAGTGATCATCCTCATAAGCTTCTCATGCATACCGGAAGGAAGTCGGGAAGGTCGCGGTCTTGGGTAGACGCGAGCTTGTCCCTAGTTCCTCGTTGAGACGAGTATGTCCGGTATGGCATGGTGAGGCTTGATGAGTGGTGAGCTTACCTGTTAGCGGAAATAATTTTGTTATGATAATCATGCAGAGAATACTTGAACCTCCTGAGTCGGCCGTAGATCGAGTCTTGTTCCAGTAACCCCCATACTTTCTTCGTACTACCACTTGTCCCTGCCATAGGTAGGGTACGGTTCAGTAAGTTGTCAACCCCTTTTTAGCACACACCGTATAGAGAGGCCGTGATGAGGGTCCAATGGCCATGGATTAAAGCCAGTCATCCGGTCCGGGGGCATGGGTGTTTCGGTTGTAGCCGAAGGGGTAGCTCCCCTAGTTTGCGCGCGGTATAAATTTTGTGATCCCATGCTACGTCGAGGTTGTAGCCTCCCCACTTAGAGTTTCGCTTGACAGGTGTCGTGGGTGATTCCAGACACCGGTAAGTTAAGCTGGTGTGTGCAGGTCAGGCGTGTTTTCAATTAAAAGACCGTAGACGGAATTAGTCCCGATGGACTAAAGAAATCCGTTACCCGTGGGTAAAGAGTACACCCTCTGCAAAGATTATACATCTATACGAATAGCCGTGTCCATGGTTAAGGACTACAGTCTGGGTTGGGTCAAGTGTCGGTCTTAGTGTCGGTCTTCGGAGGAAAAAACTGTGAAACCAAAACTTGGATCATGACTTGTGACTTGTGACGATTATGATTACTATTATTATGGACTAACCATTTACATTATGTGAATTATTGAGTATCCCTGGGACGGTTCTACCTCCTGGATACCCACTGCAACTATTCTATTATAAGCCCTTTATGTGGTGTCGCATAGACGCCCGACTGTGGCATGCCTGCTATTTTCTTTATATTATAAGCCCTTTATGCGGTGTCGCTCAGACGCCCGACTACGGCATGCTTGTTATTTAATTATCCTTTATAAGCCCTTTATGCGGTGTCGCTCAGATGCCCGACTGCGGCATGCTTATTATTTAATTATCCTTTATAAGCCCTTTATGCGGTGTCGCTCAGACGCCCGACTGCGGCATGCTTGTTATCTAATTATTCTTTATAAGCCCTTTATGTGGTGTCGCTCAAACGCCCGACTGCGGCATTGTTAATTTATTTGCACCCTTTTCGAGGAGTCATATCAGACACTCGGTCACTACACTCTATTTTATATATTGCATATTCATATTTTACCCGCATGCGTACATCATGGATTTCGTATATTTCGTGACAAACGTTATGATCATAGAATATTTCGGAGCATGTTTGGATAAATTATACCCGTGTTTCCTGATGTTTGCGAGTACATTCAAACGTACTCACTGGCTTGTCCCTGGCTATTGTCTTGGCCAGATTTCTTGCGTGGAGAAGAGCGTTGCGACGACAGCCCCGGAACCTACGCAGTGTTGACAGCAGCCTCGCGAAGATAGGAGTTATCCTGGTCAGCTGTTCTTGTGGGAAATGGAGTCCCATAGACGCAGATGAACCACAAACCGCTTCCGCCATCAATCACTAGAAACCAAGTGTTGTACTCATAGGCCACAATGGTCTTGTACTTCATATTTTGTACTTTGCTTGGAATTCTTGTATCAAGTTGGTGCCTCATCAGCTAACAGTAACCCTGGGGCTGGTGAGCACAAGGGCCATTTTCTGGAGAATTAATATCCCAAAAACCCGGTCCTGACACCTTACGGGTAGAACTTTCGGAGATGCTCAATATTCCATGAGTTTTGCAACTGAGTGCCATCTCCGGTCTCCAAACGGACTGCGCCAGGTCTGGTGAGTCGTACTACCCGGTAAGGGCCTTCCCACTTTGGTGATAACTTGTGTGTACCCTTGGCGGACTGAACGCGCCTAAGGACAAGGGTAGCTTCCTCAAAACATCGGGCGTGAACCCTGCGGCTATGATAGCAGCGCGTGGCTTGCTGGTAGCGTGCAACATGTGTAGCAGCCCGGAGACGGTTCTCCTCGAGTAGCACAACGTCATCACGCCAGTGCTGATCCTGCACTACTTCATCGTAGGCAAGCACTCGAGGGGACCCGTAAATGAGTTCCGTGGGGATAACTGCTTCTGCCCCGTAGATCAGGGAGAAGGGAGTCTGCCCGGTAGCTCGGTTAGGTGTCGTTCTGTGGGACTAGAGAACTACCGGTAGCTCCTCGATCCACCGCCTGTCGTGCTTCTGCAGCGTATAGAAAGTCCTTGTCTTGAGTCCACGAAGCACTTCGGCGTTCGCCCTCTCAGCTTGTCCATTGCTCCGGGGGTGTGCCACGGAAGCGAATGAGATCTTGCATCCGAGGGCATGAACATATTGCATGAAGGTGTGGCTTGTGAACTGGGTGCCATTGTTAGTGATGATCCTTGCCGGAACTCTGAAACAACACACCAATTCTTTCAAGAACTTGATAGTTGACTGAGCAGTCACCTTTATCACGGCAGTCACTTCCGGCCACTTTGTAAACTTGTTGATGGCAACGAACAAGAATTCAAAGCCCCCGATTGCTTGGGGAAAGGGTCCGAGGATATCGAGCTCCCAGACCGAAAATGGCCATGACAAACGGATTATCTGAAGGGCTCGGGCAGGCAGGCGTGTTCTCTTGGAATGGAACTGGCAGGCTTCACATGTCTTGACGAGCTCAACTGCATCTTGGAGGGCTATGGGCCAATAGAATCCTTGCCGGGATGCTTTCCCAACTAATGCCCTTGATCCAATGTGTGAGCCGCACATTCCTCTGTGATTCTCAGCCAGCAGTTCCTTTCCATCTTCCCAGCAGACACACTTCAATTTCACACTGTTGGGACTCTTTCTGTACAGAGTGTCATCGACAAACTGATACATACTAGCCCGCCGGGCTACTTTCTCAGCTTCATCTTTGTCGTCGGGAAGTTCTCCGGTTTGGAGGAAGCGGACTATGTGCCTTGCCCAAGTTGGAGCCCGTGGCTCGGCAATGAGGACTAGCAGCACCTCCTCTGCTGCGGGAGCACCAGCCTCGTTCACGGGGTCCATAGGCCCGGCTGGAGGGGCTGATCCGGCACCCTGCGAGGAGTTGTTTCCGGCAGGGTCTCTGTCGGGAGAGGCTTACCATAGTCCAACTTTCTCCTTTTCTAGGCCATTTTGGCTGGTGATACGGAGGGCTGAGAGAGATGGAGAACAAAAGTTCCTGGTCCCACAGGAAGCTTTTGCGCAACATACTTTGATAGGTGATCAGCTATGCTGTTTTCCGCACGGGGTATGTGCTCTGTTTGCAACCCATCAAAGTGCTCCTCTAATCTCCTCACTTCCTCAACTTATGCTTCCATCAATGGGCTTTTATAATCTTTGTTGACTTGTCTCACCACAACCTGTGAATCTGTCCGAATGATCAACTTCTTGATTCCCAATTCTGCTGCAATTCTGAGCCCGGCAAGGAGCCCTTCATACTCAGTTGTATTATTGGTGGCTTCTTCCTAGGCATAGTGCATCTGGATGACGTACTTCAAGTGCTCCCCGGAGGGGGCACAAGAAGCACGCCAGCCACTGCACCTTGAAGGGAAAAAGCACCATCAAAATACATAATCCATTCTTGGGGTGATTCCTTACCGGGGAGAGCTGTTTCTGCCACTTCCTCATCAGGGGTTGGCGTCCATTCTGCAATAAACTCTGCCAGTGCCCTGCTCTGAATAGCTGATGTGCTCTCAAACTTCAAACCAAAGCTGGATAACTCCAAAGCCCACTCCACTATTCTGCTAGTAGCCTCAGGGTTTTGGAGTATCCTTTGTAACGGAAAACGAGTGACAACCGTGATCTCACGGGCTTGGAAGTAGTGGTGCGGTTTCCTTGAGGCCATGACGAGGCCAAAGATCAAATTTTGCACGCCAGAATACCTCGATCTAGCCACTTGCACTACAAAAAAAATGACACATCCGTGACATTTTGGGCCGAACGAAAAATATTTCTGTCATACTTATGACACTTCTATGACGATAATTGTGACAAAACCCGGTATCATCATAGATGTGGTGGGGTCCTACTTCTATGACAAAAAATCATGACAGAAAATGGGCTTTTCGTCCTGGGCGGGCCGGAGACACAGCTGCATCACATTCTTTGGGCCGTCCATGACGAAAAAAACGTGGTAGAAGCGACGGCGAGGAAAATATCAGGGTATTCTCGGTTACGGTGGGTGGTCGGGGCCGAGGGATGCACGTTTCTCTCGTACACGCACGTGCGTGGGTGCGAGGCGTTGGGCTCTAACTGAACCCGAGTGATTGCACTGCAGGCTACGCGTTACTGAACCCGAGCGATCGATCGATGGCTGTTAACTGAAACCGATCGAGCGATTCCTTCACTACTGCTGCTAACTGAAGCCAATCGATGCTGCCTCTGGATGAACAGTGAGCGTTGCTGGGGGGGTTGGATGAACAGTTCCCGGTGGGGGTGGATGAATAGGACCCCGTGGTGTTGCCTCTGGATGAACAGTGAGCGTTGCTGGGGGGTTTGGATGAACAGTTCCCGATGGGGGTGGATGAACAGGACCCCGTGGTGTTGCCTCTGGATGAACAGGACCCCGATTGATCGAGCCGGTTGGGGCTGGATGAACAGGACCCCATGGAGGGCTGGATGAACAGGACAACCCCGTGGAGGGCAGGATGAACAGTAGACGGTGGAGGGTTGGATGAACAGTAGCCTGTGGAGGGGTGGTTGAACAGGAGCCCGTGGGTTGGGCTGGTTGAATAGTAGCCGGTGGAGTAGCGCGCGGTGGAGGCTGGATGAACAGGAGCCCGTGGATGAACAGTTGCAGGTGGAGGCTGGAGGAGGTCGACGGTGGATGAACAGTAGCCCGTGGAGACTGGAGGGGGCCGATGGTGGAGATGAACAGTATCCCATGGAGTCCCGTTTTGCGGTACGCCACACCCCTCCTGATGAACAGGACCCCCGTTTCGACCGTAGCGCTCCAACACAAGTCCGTTTCCTTCATTTTGCGGTACGCCACACCCCTCCCGATCAACGGGACCCCCGTTTCGACCGTAGGAGGTTCGTTTCCTCCGTTTTGCGGTACGCCAGATCCCTCCCGATGAACAGGATCCCGTTTCGAACGTGGCCGGTCGAAGACAAGGCCGTTTCCTCCGTTCTGCGGTATGCCAGGCCTCGTTTCCATCGGCTATTCCGTCCAAGCCGGTTGGCTCCCACGCATTCCGTTGCCTCCCGTTGAACACGACGCATTCCGTTGCCTCCCCATGAACATGACGACGACGCAGTTTCTCTGTTCCGACCCAGCCATGTACACGAGCCCTGGCCGTACGTATGCACTAGTAGGCGTTCGAGACCCTGCCCGTATGTACGTACGTGGCCGTATTTTCTTTCTTGCAAACTGGCCGATGTACGTACGTGTACATGCTACGTGCGCGCCTCTACTACGACATGTGCGCGCCTCTACATCGACCAGTATGTACGTACAGGTTCGCGACCAGAATGACAACGCTACGTACGCTTCGATGATGACCCACAAGTATAGGGGATCTATCGTAGTCCTTTCGATAAGTAAGAGTGTCGAACCCAACGAGGAGCAGAAGGAAATGATAAGCGGTTTTCAGCAAGGTATTCTCTGCAAGCACTGAAATTGTAGGTAACAGATAGTTTTGTCATAAGATAATTGGTAACAAGCAACAAGTAACAAAGGTAAATAAAGTGCAGCAAGGTGGCCCAATCCTTTTTGTAGCAAAGGACAAGCCTGGACAAACTCTTATATAGATAAAAGTGCTCCCGAGGACACATGGGAATAATCGTCAAGCTAGTTTTCATCAGGTTCATATGATTCGCGTTCGGTACTTTGATAATTTGCTATGTGGGTGGACCGGTGCTTGGGTGCTGTCCTTACTTGGACAAGCATTCCACTTATGATTAACCCCTATTGCAAGCATCCGCAACAACAAAAGAAGTATTAAGGTAAACCTAACCATAGCATGAAACATGTGGATCCAAATCAGCCCCTTACAAAGCAACGCATAAACTAGGGTTTAAGCTTCTGTCACTCTAGCAACCCATCATCTACTTATTACTTCCCAATGTCTTCCTCTAGGCCCAAACAATGGTGAAGTGTCATGTAGTCGACGTTCACATAACACCACTAGAGAATAGACAACATACATCTCATCAAAATATCGAACGGATACCAAATTCACATGACTACTAATAGCAAGACTTCTCCCATGTCCTCAGGAACAAACATAACTACTCACAAAGCATATTCATGTTCATAATCAGAGGAGTATTAATATGCATAAAGGATCTCAACATATGATCTTCCACCAAATAAACCAACTAGCATCAACTACAAGGAGTAATCAACACTACTAGCAACCTACAGGTACCAATCCCAGACTTAGAGACAAGAATTGGATACAAGGGATGAACTAGGGTTTGAGAAGAGATGGTGCTGGTGAAGATGGTGATGGAGATTGGCCCTCTCCCGATGAGAGGAGCGTTGGTGATGATGATGGCGATGATTTCCCCCTCCCGGAGGGAAGTGTCCCCGGCAGAACAGCTCTGCCGGAGCCCTAGATTGGTTCCGCCAAGGTTCCGCCTCGTGGCAGCGGAGTCTCGTCCCGAAAGGTTGCTTGTGATTTTTCTTCGGACGAAAGACTTCATATAGCAGAAGATGGCCACCAGAGGGCCAACAAGGGGCCCACGAGGCAGGGGGCGCGTCCAGGGTGGTAGGGCTCGCCCCCACCCTCGTGGCCAGGGTGTGGGCCCCCTCTGGTATTTCTTCCGCTCAGTATTTTTTATTATTTCCAAAAATAAATTTCGTGGAGTTTCAGGACTTTTGGAGTTGTGCAAAATAGGTCTCTAATATTTGCTCCTTTTCCAGCCCAGAATTCCAGTTGCCGGCATTCTCCCTCCTTATGCAAACCTGGTAAAATAAGAGAGAATAGGCATAAGTATTGTGACGTAATGTGTAATAACAGCCCATAATGCAATAAATATCGATATAAAAGCATGATGCAAAATGGACGTATCAACTCCCCCAAGCTTAGACCTCGCTTGTCCTCAAGCGGAAGCCGATAACGGTAAATATGTCCACATGTTTAGAGGTAGAGGTGTCGATAAAATAAAATATGGACATGAGGGCATCATGATCATTCTCATAACAGCAACATATATGGATAATGTCATATGATTTCTTATGCTTAAGTAATAATCTATTAACAATGCGAAGTATGAATCAGAAACTTTATTGAGAACTAACAAACTATAATCTCAGTCATTATAGCAATTGCAATTTATCATAACATCAGAAAGAGTATGTCAGAGCTTTTTAGCAAGTCCACATACTCAACTATCATTTAGTCTTTCACAATTGCTAACACTCACGCAATACTTGTGGTTACGGAGTTTTAATTGGACACGGAGAAAGATAGGGGCTTATAGTTTCGCCTCCCAACCTTTTACCTCAAGGGTAATGTCAACAATAATAGCTCATGCTAACTTAAATCCAATTATA
Source organism: Triticum aestivum (assembly GCF_018294505.1). Taxonomy (NCBI): domain Eukaryota; kingdom Viridiplantae; phylum Streptophyta; class Magnoliopsida; order Poales; family Poaceae; genus Triticum; species Triticum aestivum. Next base: position 56,583,949 of record NC_057805.1, read on the forward strand.
TGTATATATATATATATATATATATATATATATCAGGATCTTTCCAACACACTGTGCTTGCCAAAGGATAAAATGTAAAAAGGAAGGGTGAAGATCACCATGACTCTTGCATAAGGTAGAAGATATTAATAAAATATAGGCCCTTCGCAGAGGGAAGCAGAGGTTGCCATGAGCTTTCAGGGTTGGATGCACAAAATCTTAATGCGAAAGAACGTCACTTTATATTGCCACTTGGGATATAGACCTTTATTATGCAGTCTGTCGCTTTTATTTCTTCCCCATCACAAGATCGTATAAAACTTATTTCCTCCACACCAATCAATCATACATATTTAGAGAGCAATTTTTATTGCTTGCACCGATGACAACTTACTTGAAGGATCTTACTCAATCCATAGGTAGATATGGTGGACTCTCATGGAAAAACTGGGTTTAAGGGTTTTTGGAAGCACAAGTAGTATCTCTACTTGGTGCAAAGAGTTTGACTAGCATGAGGGGGAAAGGCAAGCTCAACATGTTGGATGATCCATGACAATATACTTTATCTCAGATATAAGAAAGCATAACCCATTACGTTGCATTCCTTGTCCGACATCAACTCTTTAGCATGTCATATTTTAATGAGTGCTCCCAATCATAAAAGATGTCCAAGATAGTATATTTATATGTGAAACCTCTCTTTCTTCATTAGTTACTATTAATTGCAACGATTACCAAAGCTATGTTTGTCAACTCCCAACAATTTTTAATCACCATACTCTTTCTATGTGAACTCATTACTCTCCATAAAATCAATATGATCTCTTTATTTCTTTTTATTCTTTTTTCTCTTTTCTTTTATTCCCTGAAGAGCATGGCAAAATAATCAAGCCCTTGACTCAACACTACTCTTTATTATATAGCTCACGGACTCGATTACATAGAGAGATCATAAAGCAAAACTCAAGGCTAGATCACACTAAAAACTTTATTCTGCTAAATCAAGATACAACTAATAGGATTGAACTAAGAAAAACAGTAAAGGTAAGAGTGTGATGGTGATACGATACCGGGGCACCTCCCCCAAGCTTGGCAGTTGCCAAGGGGAGTGCCCATACCCATGTGATTATGTCTCCTTAGCTTGTGAAGGGATTGTTGATGATGTAGGCTTGTCGTACGTCTTCCAAGGCATAGGCTCACCATCATAGAAGGATGATCTAGTCTCCGGGATCCTTAAATCTGCAGCCAAACTCATCCTCTTGAATCTATATTCATACTCACAGTTTTGGTTTTGCAGGTCATAGATTTGGGCTTGGAGGTGCTCGATTTTCTCGTGGAGTTTGAAGATAGCCTCCCCAATGTCCTTGGCATCCAGCTTGTCGTTGTTGGTGAACTCCGTGATCATTATGTGATTGGAGTCAAGTCCACGCTCCACCATCTCCTGGCACTTGAAAACTTGTTGCTCCATTGCTTCAAGCCTTGTCTCCACGCTTCTGGTCCTCCGTGGTCCCTCAACATCGCGAATGTGTAGCAACCCATCACGCATCTCAATGGTTTGAGGGTGTTGCAGCACCTCCGCGAGGTAGGGGTTGATGAACTTCTCGAAGAACTTGTCCTTGGGGACGCTTGGAGACGTCATGATGATCTAGCCCTGTCAGAGAAACAGCTCGAAACGAAAACAGAGGATATTTGCGTGATACAGGAGTCAAAACCTTTGGGAGATTATATAATGAATTTGTATCGACCAAAATACGTATCGTGCAAGAAAACGGAGTCCGGAGAGCACACGAGGTGCCCACGAGGCAGGGGGGCGCGCCCAGGGGGGTAGGGCGCGCCCTCCACCCTCGTGGAGCCCTCGTGTCCTTCCTGGACTGCTTCTTATTTTTCTATTTTTCTAAATATTCCAAAACGGAGAAAAATTGCCTTTAGAATTATTTTGGAGTCAGTTTACTTACCGTACCACATACCTATTCCTTTTCGGAGTCTGAAACGTTCCGGAAAGTGTCCCTTATGTATTCCTCCGAGGTTACCTGCGATATAGTGTTTAATTCTTTGACCGTTCACCACCTTCAGATTTGTGCGTTCGAAGTTGTTGATTTTTATGGCACCGGAATGATAGACCTCCTCGATAACGTAAGGACATTCCCATTTAGAAAGAAGTTTTCCTGCAAAAAATCTTAAACGGGAGTTGTATAGCAATACATAATCACCTACATTAAACTCACGCTTTTGTATTCTTTTGTCATGCCATCTTTTAACTTTTTCTTTAAACAACTTGGCATTTTCATAGGCTTGGGTTCTCCACTCATCAAGTGAGCTAATGTCAAATAACCTCTTCTCACCGGCAAGTTTGAAATCATAGTTGAGCTCTGTAATGGCCCAATAAGCCTTATGTTCTAGTTCGAGAGGTAAATGACATGCTTTTCCATAAACCATTTTATACGGAGACATACCCATAGGATTTTTATATGCAGTTCTATAGGCCCATAATGCATCATCAAGTTTCTTGGACCAATTCTTTCTAGATCTATTAACAGTCTGTTGCAAAATTAATTTGAGCTCTCTATTACTCAATTCTACTTGACCACTAGACTGTGGGTGATAAGGAGATGCAATTCTATGATTAACATCATACTTAGCAAGCATTTTACGGAAAGCACCATGAATAAAATGTGAACCACCATGAGTCATTAAATATCTAGGGACTCCAAACCTCGGAAAATAACTTCCTTAAGCATCTTAATAGAGGTGTTATGATCAGCACTACTAGTTGGTATAGCTTCTACCCACTTAGTAACGTAATCAACAGCAACTAAAATATGTGTATATCCATTAGAGGCAGGAAAAGGTCCCATATAATCAAAGCCCCAAACATCAAATGGTTCAATAACAAGTGAATAGTTCATAGGCATTTCTTGACGTCTACTAATATTACCAATTCTTTGACATTCATCACAAGATAAAACAAACTTACGGGCATCCTTGAAGAGAGTAGGCCAATAAAAACTGGATTGCAATACCTTATGTGCAGTTCTGTCTCCAGCGTGGTGTCCTCCATAAGCTTCGGAGTGACACTTGCGTAGGATCTATTCCTGTTCATGCTCAGGTACACAACGTCTAATAACACCATCTACTCCTTCTTTATAAAGATGTGGGTCATCCCAAAAGTAATGTCTCAAATCATAGAAAAACTTTTTCTTTTGCTGGTATGTGAAACTAGGTGGTATAAATTTAGCAACAATATAATTAGCATAATCAGCATACCTTGGAGCAGTACGAGAAGCATTTATGACATTTAATTGATCATCAGGAAAGCTATCATCAATAGGTAGTGGGTCATCAAGAACATTCTCTAGCCTAGACAAGTTGTCTGCAACGGGGTTCTCAGCTCCCTTTCTATCAATAATATGCAAATCAAATTCTTGTAGCAAGAGAACCCATCTAATAAGTCTAGGTTTAGCATCTTTCTTTTCCATAAGATATTTAATAGCAACATGATCTGTGTGAATAGTTACTTTAGAATCAACAATATAAGCTCTGAACTTATCACAAGCAAATACAACTGCTAAGAATTCTTTTTCAATAGTAGCATAATTTCTCTGAGCATTGTCTAGAGTTTTACAAGCATATTGAATAACATTTAATTTCTTATCAACACTTTTCCCTAGAACAACACCTACAACATAATCACTAGCATCACACATAATTTGAAAGGGTAAATTCCAATCAGGTGGCTAAACAATAGGTGCAGAGATCAATGCTTTCTTAAGTATTTCAAATGCTTCTACACAATCATCATCAAAGACAAATGGTATATCTTTTTGTAATAAATTAGTCAGAGGCCGAGAAATTTTTGAGAAGTCCTTAATGAACATCCTATAAAAACCGGCATGTTCAAGGAAACTTCTTATACCTTTGATGTCCTTGGGACATGGCATCTTTTCAATAGCATCAACCTTAGCTTTATGAACTTCAATAACTCTTTCAGAAATTTTATGCCCCAAGACGATACCTTCATTAGCCATAAAGTGGCACTTTTGCCAATTCAAGACAAGATTAGTTTCTTCACATCTCTGCAAAACTTGATCCAGGTTGCTCAAGCAATCATCAAAAGAGGATCCATAGACGAAAAAATCGTCCATGAAAACCTCACAAATCTTTTCACAAAAGTCAGAGAATATAGCCATCATACATCTTTGAAAGGTAGCAGGTGCATTACATAAACCGAAAGGCATACGTCTATAAGCAAAAGTACCGAAAGGGCAAGTAAAAGTGGTCTTTGATTGATCATCGGCTGACACAGGTATTTGAGAGAAACCAGAATAACCATCCAGAAAGCAAAAATGTGTATGTTTGGATAATCTTTGTAGCATTTGATCGATAAAAGGTAAGGGGTAATGATCCTTTTTAGTAGCTTTATTTAGTTTGCGGAAATCAGTTACCATCCTATAACCTGTAATAATTCTTTACGGAATCAATTCATCTTTATCATTAGGAACGACAGTAATACCTCCCTTCTTAGGGACGCAATGGACAGGACTTACCCACTGGCTATCAGCAACGGGATAAATTATACCTGCCTCAAGGAGCTTTAGTATTTCCTTTCTTGCCACTTCTTTCATCTTAGGATTCAACCGTCGTTGGTGATCACGAACTGGTTTGGCATCTTTCTTCAAATTTATTTTGTGTTGACATAGTGTGGGACTAATGCCCTTAAGATAATCGAGAGTATATCCAATAGCAGCACGGTGCTTCTTCAGAGTTTTCAATAATCTCTCTTCTTCATGCTCTGAAAGGTTAGCACTAATAATAACAGGATATATCTTTTTCTCATCAAGATAAGCATATTTAAGAGTATCAGGTAACGGTTTGAGCTCAAACACGGGATCACCCTTGGGTGGAGGAGGATCCCCTAGGATTTCAACAGGCAAGTTGTGTTTTAGGATGGGTTCCTGTTTAAAGAATACTTCATCTATTTCCCTTCTTTCATTCATAAACATATCATTTTCATGGTCTAGCAAATATTGTTCTAAAGGATCACTAGGAGGCACGACAATAGAAGTAAGACCAATAATTTCATCTTTACTAGGCAATTCCTCTTCACGGTGTAGTCTACGAAATTTAGAAAAGTTGAACTCATGAGACATATCACCTAGACCAATAGTAACAACATCCTTTTCGCAATCTATCTTAGCATTAACTGTGTTCAAGAAGGGTCTACCAAAAATAATGGGACAAAAGCTATCTTGTGGGGAACCAAGAACAAGAAAATTAGCAGGATATTTAGTTTTCCCACACAAGACTTCAACATCTCTAACAATTCCAATGGGTGATATGGTATCTCTATTGGCAAGCTTGATGGTGACATCAATATCTTCTATCTCAGCAGGTGCAATATCATGCATAATTTCTTTGTATAAGTCATGAGGTATAGCACTAGCACTGGCACCCATATCACATAAGCCATGATAACAATGATCTCCTATTTTAACAGAAATAACAGGCATGTCTACCACGGGTCTATGTTTATCTTTAGCACAAGGTTTAGCAATCTAGCAGTCTCATCACAGAAATGAATAACATGCCCATCAATATTATCAGACAAGAGATCTTTAACAATAGCAATATTAGGTTCAACTTTAACTTGCTCAGGAGGTGTATAGGTTCTAATATTGCTTTTACGAATCACATTTGAAGCTTTAGCATGGTCCTTTATCCTAACAGGAAAAGGTGGTTTCTCAACATAAGCAGTAGGAACAATAGGATCATTATAAGTGATAGTCTTTTCTTCAACTTTAATAGGTGCAGCTACTTTTACTTCTATGGGAGGATGATATTTAAACCACTTCTCCTTAGGGAGATCAACATGAGTAGCAAAAGATTCACAAAAGGAAGCTACTATCTCAGAGTCAAGTCCATATTTAGTGCTAAATTTACGGAAAACATCGGTATCCATAAAAGATTTAACACAATCAAACATAGGTGTCATACCTGACTCCTTACCTTCGTCGAGGTCCCAATCTTCAGAGTTGCATTTAATTCTTTCCAATAATTCCCATTTAAATTCAATACTCTTCATCATAAAAGAACCAGCACAAGAAGTATCGAGCATGGTGCGATTGTTATCAGAAAGCCGAACATAAATTTTTTGAATAATTATTTCTCTTGGAAGCTCATGATTGGGGCATGAATATAACATTGATTTAAGCCTCCCCCAAGCTTGAGCGATGCTTTCTCCTTTGCGAGGCCAAAAATTATATATATAATTGCGATCACGATGAACAAGATGCATAGGATAAAACATCTGATGAAATTCCAATTTCAATCGTTTGTAGTTCCATGATCCCATATCATCACATAGCCTATACCTTGTCAATGCATCTCCCTTCAAAGATAAAGGGAAGACCTTCTTCTTAATAACATCATCGGGCGCACCTGCAAGCTTAAATAATCCACAAACTTCATCCACATATATTAGGTGCTCACCAGGATGCATTGTTCTGTCTCCTGCAAAAGGATTAGCTAGCAGTTTTTCTATCATACCCGAAGGAATCTCAAAGTAGACATTTTCATTTTCAGTAGGTTCAGTAGGTTGAGGAGCAACTCTTTGCTCTACTGGTCGGGGTGAAGAAACCCCGAACAAGCCCCTTAGAGGATTACTTTCCGTAGTAACAAGTGACAGTAAATTACAGCACACTATATAAATTTTTCCTTACCAAATTCCACCTACCAAAGGCACTTCACTCCGCGGCAACAGCGCCAGAAAAGAGTCTTGATGACCCACAAGTATAGGGGATCTATCGTAGTCCTTTCGATAAGTAAGAGTGTCGAACCCAATGAGGAGCAGAAGGAAATGATAAGCGGTTTTCAAAAAGGTATTATCTGCAAGCACTGAAATTGTAGGTAACAGATAGTTTTGTGATAAGATAATTGGTAACGAGCAACACGTAACAAAAGTAAATAAAGTGCAGCATGGTGGCCCAATCCTTTTTGTAGCACAGGACAAGCTTGGACAAACTCTTATATAGAGAAAAGCGCTCCCGAGGACACATGGGAATTATCGTCAAGCTAGTTTTCATCACGTTCATATGATTCGCGTTCAGTACTTTGATAATTTGGTATGTGGGTGGACCGGTGCTTGGGTTCTGTCCTTACTTGGACAAGCATCCCACTTATGATTAACCCCTATTGCAAGCATCCGCAACTACAAAAGAAGTATTAAGGTAAACGTAACCATAGCATGAAACATGTGGATCCAAATCAGCCCGTTACAAAGCAACACATAAAGTAGGGTTTAAGCTTCTGTCACTCTAGCAACCCATCATCTACTTATTACTTCCCAATGTCTTCCTCTAGGCCCAAACAATGGTGAAGTGTCATGTAGTCGACGTTCACATAACACCACTAGAGGATAGACAACATACATCTCATCAAAATATCGAACGAATACCAAATTCACATGACTACTAATAGCAAGACTTCTCCCATGTCCTCAGGAACAAACGTAACTACTCACAAAGCATATTCATGTTCATAATCAGAGGAGTATTAATATGCATAAAGGATCTGAACATATGATCTTCCACCAAATAAACCAACTAGCATCAACTACAAGGAGTAATCAACAGTACTAGCAACCTACTGGTACCAATCCCAGACTTAGAGACAAGAATTGGATACAAGAGATGAACTAGGGTTTGAGAAAAGATGGTGCTGGTGAAGATGTTGATGGAGATTGGCCCTCTCCCGATGAGAGGAGCGTTGGTGATGATGATGGCGATGATTTCCCCCTCCCGGAGAGAAATGTCCCCGGCAGAACAGCTCTGCCGGAGCCCTAGATTGGTTCCGCCAAGGTTCCGCCTCGTGGCGGCGGAGTCTCGTCCTGAAAGCTTGCTTGTGATTTTTCTTCGGACGAAAGACTTCATATAGCAAAATATGGCCACCGGAGGGCCAACAGGGGGCCCACGAGGCAGGGGGCGCGCCCAGGGGGGTAGGGCGCGCCCCCCACCCTCGTGGCCAGGGTGTGGGCCCCCTCTGGTATTTCTTCCGCTCAGTATTTTTTATTATTTCCAAAAATAACATTCGTGGAGTTTCAGGACTTTTGGAGTTGTGCAGAATAGGTCTCTAATATTTGCTCCTTTTCCAGCCCAGAATTCCAGCTGCCGGCATTCTCCCTCCTTATGTAAACCTTGTAAAATAAGAGAGAATAGGCATAAGTATTGTGACGTAATGTGTAATAACAGCCCATAATGCAATAAATATTGATATACAAGCATGATGCAAAATGGACGTATCATTCGACCAGGTGGGTCCCGACTGTCAGGCACTTCCTTGCGTGCGAAGATGTAGCTCGTGGATCACAGCAGTCAGGGGGTGAATCTTTTTTTGCCCGGACGCACTTCCTTGCGCGCGAAGATGTAGCTGGTGGGTCCCAGCAGTCAGGGGGAAACGTTTTTTTCGCGAAATACGGTGGCCCATCCGGTGGGTCCCCGCTGTCAGGTGGAGGAATAATTATTTTGCGCGTAATAAGGAGGCACTTCCTTGCTGCGGCCGTGCACCCAGCTGTCAGCCTCTCCACGTACAGTACTCTTCTGATGGAAGTCGTTCCTTGACCACGTTGACCACGCCGCGCCGAGAGCACCAGGGTGGTGGACGACGACGAGGCCTAGGAAGGGGACGACGCGGAGCCAGGGAAGACGTGGGAGTGGAAGCCCGCGCGGAGAGGAGTACTAGGGTTCACTGGTTCGGCTGTGGTGTGAGGCTGCCGTCGCCGCAGGGCCTGGCCAGCGGTGGGAATAGTAGGGGCCGGTGAGGCCTCCGCGGCAACACAGCCGACCATGGGAGGCAGGAGCATGTGACACGACCGGCACTGCTTTGGGCGGCTGGAGCAAGAAGACCAGAGGTTGAAGAAGCACTACGGCCGTTGGATGGACATCGTACGGTCACTGGAGCTAGAATCGTTGATATTCACTAAGTTCAGAAAGCACTCCATCCTCGTCAACTTAGTAGGCCCACAAGTCAGCCACCCACCAAGGTGGGTCCCAACTAGCAGGGGGAGTATTCATTTTTTTGTGCGTAATAAGGCAGCACTTCCGGTGGGTCCGAGCTGACAGCGGGGGGAACGTTTTTTTCGCGAAATACGGTGGCCCGTCTGGTGGGTCCCAGCAGTCAGGGGGGAATGTTTTTTTTGCCAAATACGGTGGCCCGTCCGGTGGGTCCCTGCTGTCAGGTGGAGGAATAATTATTTTCCATGTAATAAGGATGCACTTCCTTGCGGTTGCCGTGGACCCAGCTGTCAGCCTCTCCACGTACAGTACTCTTCCGATGGAAGTCGTTCCTTGACCACGATGACCACGCCGCGCCGAGAGCACCAGGGCAGTGCACGATGGCGAGGCCTAGGAAGGGGACGGCGTGGAGCCGGGGAAGACGCGGAAGTGGATGCCCACGCGTAGAGGAGTATGAGGGTTCACTGGTTCGCTGCGGTGTGAGGCTTCCGTCGCCGCAGAATAACAGGGGGTGTGGGTGAGTAGAGGGATGGCCTAGCCAGCGGTGGGAGTAGTAGGGGCGATGAGGCCTCCGCCGCATCGCAGCCATCCACGGGAGGCAGGAGCACAAGGCACGACCGGCGCTGGTTTGGGCGGCTGGAGCAAGAAGACCAGAGGTTGAAGAAGCACTACGTACGGATGTTGGATGGACATCGTACGGTCACTGGAGCTAGAATCATGCATATTGACTAAGTTGACAAAGCCCTCCACCCCATCAACTTAGTAGGCCCACAAGTCAGCCTGCCACTATACTGGGTCCCAGCTAGCAGGGGGAGTATTCATTTTTTTTGTGCGTAATAAGGACGCACTTCCTTGGGTGCGAAGATATAACTGGTGGGTCCGAGAAGTCAGCGGCGGTAACGTTTTTTTCGCGAAATACAGAGGCCCTTTCGGTGGGTCCCAGATGTGAGGTGGAGGAATCATTATTTTGCGTGTAATAAGGAGGAATTTCCTTGCGTGCGGCCGTGGACCCAGTTGTCAGCCTCTCCACGTACAGTCCACTTCAGATGCATGTCGGTCGTTGACCATGTTGACCAGGCCGCGCCGAGAGCACCAGGGCGGTGGACGACGGCGAGGCCTAGGAAGGGAACGACATGGAGGCAGGGAATACTCGGCAGTTGTTTCCCACGCGGAGGGGAGTAGGACTGTACGAGGGTTTACTGGTTCGTCTGCCGTCGCTGGAGAATAACAGCAGGTGTGGGTGAGTAGAGGGATGGCTAGGCCAGCGATGGGACTACGGTGGGGTGGTGAGGCCTGCGCGGCAGCACAGCCGGCCACGGGGAGGAGGGAGCAGGCAGTCCCGCCGGCGCTTGTTTGAGTGGCTGGAGCAGGAAGAGCAGAGATTGAAGAAGCACGACGGCCGTTGGATGGACATCCAACAGTCACTGCTTGTGCGTCAACCTTTTTTTAGGAAAGCCTCAAATCTTTGGAAAACAACATACATCCCATCTGCCATTATTTCTAATAATTTACAGCCCATTTGCTAATTCTTAAGGTTTTTTTGGAGCCCATATTCTTTTTGTTAGCATTACAGCCCATATTGTGGCCACAGTTAAAAAATTATACGAAATTTTGCATATTGCGGTGTGGTCCGAACTGTTTTTAAACCCAAAATTTCGAGTCACATTCAAACTGATTTTAAAAATAAATGTATATCAATATAAAATCCAAAAAATTGTCCACGCATGAAAATTAATGCAATTTAAAATCTTGAAATGAAAAAAAGAAATTTGAAACTAATTGCCGGTTTGATGTGTTTTAAAAATGTACAACCCATTTCTCATTACTGATAGGCCATTTTCTCGTCCAGCCGAATGAAGCTCTCCTCGTCTTGAAAGATTTGCAGCCCAACAGGCCTGACAAAGCGACTTACTTGGCAAATCACAAAAAAACTGAGCTAGCCATTTTCAGAAAGAAAAAAAACTACTGGGCTGGTCTGTGGTAAACATAAAAGAGAAGGCTATCTAGACAGGCCAGAGTGCCCCGCACAGCCCAGTTGACACCCTGCTTCCGTCTCAAAAATAAATTCGATAAATGCCACTCCAATTATGGAGATTCATAAAAATGCCACTGCAATTTCCAAACTTTGAAAAATGCCACTGCAATTTTTGCAAACTTTGGAAAACGCCACTGCAATTTGCAAACTTTGAAAAACGCCACTCCAGACTTCGAAAAATGCCACTGGAAATGGCATGAAATGGCATTTTTCAAAGTTTGGACATTGCATTTGCATATCTCAGAAACACCTGATTTGGAGTGGCATTTATCAAATTAACCCAAAACAAAAATAACTGGGCGAGCTGCTAGGTCCCTGGTGTCAGCCGCTCATTGTGCAATTCTCTCGTTTATTGACTAGGTTGACAATGGCATGGGACCCAGATGTCAGAAATCCATTAGGAGGAGCCATTTTTTATTGGCTTGAAATAAGGAGGCACTTGCTTGCGTACTGCCATGACCTTGGCGGGTCCCTGCTGTCATCCTCTCCACGTACAATCATCTCCTGATTGTGTACGCGTCAACTTGGTAGGCCCACAAGTCAGCCTCTAAACCCATGGAGGACAAATACAACCCATTTAAAAAAATAACAGCCCATTCCATACGTTCAAACGGAAAGTTCAACATTCAGAGCAAAGTAACAGGTCTGATCCACATATAGAGTACTGAACTTCCACGTTGACAACCATCATAGCCAAGTTAACTATCTACTCCCACTAATACTCTAGTAGCGTACAAGTACTAACTTACTCTTAGCTAACTAGACGATGCCGGCCGCCATCTGCGGTACACGCTAAACGCCAGCACCGGCGTGCTCCGCCTCGCCTCGGACTTGCCAGAGGTGCGATAGGGCGCGTTGCTCGTGCGCGTTGGCCCTTTCCATGCCGGCGTGGTCCATCGAAGCTTCGGCTTCTAAGCAGGAAACCCACTTGACGAGCTGGTAGTAAAAATCGGCGTCGCGAACACGTGCGTGCCCGACAGCCTCCAGGGCTATTTGTCGTGCGCCGGCCTCCACATAGTCGGCCCAGTTGTGGGCGCTCTGCTCGCGACTCAGAGCGTTGGTGCGCTGCTGCTCCATGTCCCGCTGGCGGCGCAAATCGGCGATACGCTGCTCCTCCGCCAAGTGGTCGCGCTCCAACAACTCATGCTCCTCCGCCAGGCGGTCGCGCTCCAACAAGTCCTCGATCTCCGCATTGCCATCTAAAGACCGATAGAATGCCTCCTCCCTCCGTCTGCCTTCCAGTGAAAAACCGAACACTAGTTCCGCGGGTGACCGCCTCTGGCCTCGCCTATCGCGGACGGGCGGGGGCATGGCGGACGTGGCGAGAGCGAGGATAAGTGGCGAGCGACGTCGGGCCAGTGGGGGCTTATGAGGATAGGGCGAGTTGGGTCACAGTGCCACCATAGAAGGCCGGGAAACAGTACTTATAGGCGGAAGGTAGCGCGACGGTCATCGAAATTCAATGCATAATTAAGGAGGCATGGCTTAGCGCGCCAGCTTGCCGTGGTAAACTAGAGAAACTGAAATTCTGACTGTGCCTTTCCGTCCCGTCCGTGCTGGGTCGCACGCCGGCATGACGGTCAAACGAGTGCACTCGAATCATCTCCCTCCTTGTCAATAATTATTCCACGGATTTAAAAGGCCCGCAACAATTAAAGCGCATCTTTTTTCGCATCAGTTAGCTGCCTTAATTATGGCCGGCTGCATGCAGGCACTCAAAATCGCTCGCAGCCAGTACGCGGAGTAGCATGCAATGAGTCGTAGCCGAGGGCATTAGTTGATGAAATTTAGCTGGGAGATAAGGCATTTGCGAACGTGTTCGCTGGCAGTTTCTTCAGATTCGCATGGCATTTTCTTCAAAGCAGCTTGTTAGTTTCTTCTGAGGTAGGCATTTTTATTCAAAAAACTGCCACTTTGGATCTTGCATCGCAACTAAAACTGCCAGGAGCGCATTAGTAGGCTAGCTAGTGATCGATCAGTAACTTGTAAACACTGAGCGAACAGATATAAGGAACTGTTAACGCATCTAAGTGATTCACAGATCATATACAAATATGTAGCTTCAAAAGCAAAGATCAGCCACAACTAAAACCAACTAGTACGATTCCCATACATAAGATCAACATGTTAATGCATCTCAATGATTCACAGATCATATACAAATATGTAGCTCCAAAAGCAAAGATCTAGAAAAAACATATGTTCTTCCTACTAACATGGATGTTTCTCTTGGCCAACATCCAGTACAGACAGAAAGACAAATTTGTTTGTGAAGTCTACAATTCCTCTTGCAAACGTAAGTGGTTTCACCAACAGCTGGAACCATGAGAATGAACCACACATGATGGAGGAACATCCACTGCACATGATTTGGTCTTCTCTCGATCACACGGCGAGACTATTTTCAGAATACAAACTTTAACTTAGGCAAAATGATGCCCATTGTATAATTAGACCAAAGCAATGACGCACCTAGTGTTGGCCAATAAATAGTACAGTACTACTTTTCTGTAGTCCATGAAGTGACTATCCAATCTTTCTGTGTCTATTTTCAAATGGTGCTGCATGCAGTGACTATACTATTCTCTTGTGCAGTTCAACCAAAAATGCGGTCACTTTGTGTGTTTGCCAAATAGCAACGGGCAGACATTTCTGTCTGCACAAATATCGAGCAGCTAGTAAACATATACCCCACCTTGTATTTTCGGTTTAAACATGTCTCTTCCGCCTAGCATCTGTCATGTTTTGCACTGGACAATTTGATACAGTCATGTTTTGCCCTGGACAATTTCATACTGAATTGATTTGCTTGTTCAGAGCAAAAATATAGCGCCTATTCTTCATCAGACGAAGGATATCCATGTTCGCTGTGATGGAGGAGGTGAAATCGATACAACCGAAATTGAGCATCCAATCATTGAATCCTGTCCTGCACCTCCAATGTAGGTCCACCCTGCCAATAAATTCACATGCAAACCACTAGTATTACTATCTAATGACAGTACAAAATGAGTAGCAAGATAGTAGCAAACCATGTACCATCTTAATGAACAGCTCATAGTGCCACCAATTGGATAAAAAGGTTTGGAAGAAAACATGCTCCTAATGTTGAACCAGTTGGACTTTTTGTGCAGTTCCACTAAAATCGAGCATCCCTGTTTGCATATATATTGAAAGTGTGATTACTATAAAAGTGGCACTAGTTGAAGCATAGACTCAAAAATATAAGCATTCCAATTTCTTAATGGGAAAAGGTAGCAAGACTGTTTCTACCACCTGTTTGAAGGAATAAATAAGGCAATAACGGCTGATGTCAGAAAGGCATATATAGTTCTTTCTGAAAGAATGATCGATTCTTGACCTTTCCTCTTCTTTCAAGCATATTTTCTGCAGTTCAACTAAAATAAAATGCCATCACCGCCTTGATAATTCAGTGACACTGTACAAAAGGAAATGACTTAACATTACATCATGATGTCAGGTATGTAGTCGACATGCATTAGAGACAAACTTACAGACCTCCTCCGATAACATAATGAACATTAATTTTAACAAAGGTGTGACTAGCTTTACCGGGATAATTTGAGTGAACTCTACACCCTCTGTTCCTTAATATAAGAAGTTTTCGCGGTTCAATTTAAAGTATCCAAACGTCTAGTATTTAGAAAAACAGGTAGTAGTTTTCTTGAGCACATATCTGGGAAAGCTTGCCACACTTTATTTATGTCCATACGCTAATGCAACACCATTCGAATACTACAAATATACACTAATCCAGTGGCTAGTGCAACAGTAGAGTAGTTATTTTATTATAGGGTATAGTACAATGGTTTTACTGAACAAATTTCAATAAACTCTAGCACTGGAAGATTTCTATAAGAATTAACAATACAAAATGTAAAGGTAACAAGTTTCAGCATTGGTATACTAGCTATGAATGAGCATTAAACCAAATACAAAAGTCTGAAGGTAACTAGCATTATTAACTAATGACAGTATAAAAAAATTGCAAACCATGTACCTCCAAGGTAAATATCATTTCGAACTCGGGGGGGGGGGCCTTAAAAATTGCTATCCCAATCTTGATAATCGATCAAACATAAAAACTTGATAGAACGTATCAAGAGAACAGCCGTAGGAGGAGGTTCCCACTCTTCACCTTTCCTCTTGTCTTCATAATTTTTTGTGCAGTTTAACCAAAATAAAATGACATCAGCGCCTTGGCATTTTGGTGACACTGTACAAAAAAATTAACTTATCTCATGAAAGTGAGGTATGTAATCTATAAGCATTAACAGTGCAAAAATCTGAAGGTAGTAACAAGTTTCATCGTTGGTATACTGGCTATGCAACAACAATAGAATGCCTTAGCAGAAAAATCTTGAATACATCCACAATCAACAGCTAACCCTGAAATAATCTAGTGACATTAAATGGCATTGCTTAAATTTATCGGTGGTTAACTCAAGAGGCCATCGCGCAATTCATGAACCTTTCACTACTGGAATCAGCTAATTTGCCATCTGCCAGATCTTTGCCGTCTGCTAGCTGACGGCAAAGAAGCTCTTTGCCATCAGCTACACATAAACAGACGGCAAAGAAAAGGCTGACGGCAAACACACTCTTTGCCATCTGCCAGGTCTTTGCTGTCTGCCAGCGGACGGCAAATAATCTTTGCCGTCCGCTGGCGGACGGCAAAGAGTGTGGTGGCCCCACCCCCGCTCGTTTGAAAAAATCCTAACGGCCCACCTCTTTGCCGTCCGCTAGCGGACGGCAAAGAGGCAGAAAGGCGGACGGCAAAGGCTGGCGGACGGCAAAGAGGGCACTTGCCTAACGGCAGGTACCCCCCGCCCGTTACTCACTTCGTCCTCGCCTCGCCCTTCTCCTCCCACCCCGCCGCCGCCGCCGCC